>NC_057799.1:590967355-590998381 GCF_018294505.1 Triticum aestivum | reverse complement strand
CGCAAGGCGGTGGCGCGGGCGCGAGGCGGTGGCGGCGCGGGGATCGAGGCGGAGCTAGGGTTTCGGGCGGGGCTGGCGGCGATGCGGGCCTCGGGCTTCGCCTTATAAGGCCGGCCGGGCGGTGTCCTAGTCGGGCACGGCCCGTTAGGTCGGTGCTCTTTTTTCTTAAATAAATCCTGACGCGGAAAAACGAATAAAAATACTAAACGGACTCTAAAAATCCTGAAATAAATTTTCACGGTCCTCTAAAAATATTCCGGACAAAGTGAACATCTATTTAGGCCTCTAATGCAATTTTGAAAAACGCATATTTTTCCTAATTCAAATAGAATTGCAATAAAATCCAAATACAAATTTATTTATTGATTTTAATATTTTTCCTCCGATATTTCATTTATTTTGGAGAAGTCATATTATCCCCTCTCATATATTTTAATACGAAATATTTTCGGAGAGAAAAATTATTAAAAACCAAAATGATCCTTGTCTCAATATTTGATAAAATTCAAATCCCCAACTCTCTCCGTGGGTCCTTGAGTTACTTAGGATTTCGAGGATAGCAAAACGAAATGCGATAAAATATGATATGCATGAATGACCTGAGTATAATATTCCAAATTGAAAATTTGGGATGTTACAAACCTACCCCACTTAAGATGAATCTCGTCCTCGAGATTCGGGTTGGCTAGAAAATAGGTGTGGGTGGTCTTTGCGTAGATCATCCTCTCGTTCCCAGGTGGCTTCATCCTCGGTATGGTGGCTCCACTGAACTTTGCAAAACTTGATAACCTTACTGCGTGTAACTCGGCTGGAAAATTCAAGAATCTTGACAGGTTTCTCCTCATGTGTCAAGTCACTACCCAACTGAATTGCTTCCAGGGGCACTGTATCTCTCAGAGGAATATCGGCCATCTCTGCATGGCACTTCTTCAACTGGGAAACGTGAAACACATCATGAACTCCTGACAGTCCTTCGGGTAACTCCAACTTGTAGGGAACCTCTCCCATGCGTTCCAAAACACGGTACGGTCACACAAATCTCGGGGATAACTTTCCCTTAACTCCAAAACGTTTAACTCCTCGCAGAGGTGACACTCGCAGATATGCTGTGTCTCCGATTTCATAGATACCTCCTTGCGTTTTGAATCTACATAACTCTTCTGTCGGGACTGAGCTACCTTCAATCTATCTCGAATCATCTTAACCTTCTCTTCGGACTCTTTGATCAAATCTGGTCCAAACAACTGGCGGTCTCCAACTTCATCCCACATCAACGGTGTTCGGCATCTTCTTCCATACAAGGCTTCGAATGGTGCCATCTTTAAACTGGCCTGGTAGCTGTTGTTGTATGAGAACTCCGCGTAGGGCAAATTATCGTCCCAACTAGATCCATAATCTAGCGTACAAGCTCTCAGCATGTCTTCTAGAATCTAATTGACTCTCTCAGTCTGTCCATCTGTCTGTGGATGAAAAGCTGTACTGAACTCTAGTCTGGTTCCCAAAGTCTGGTGCAGCTGGTGCCAAAAACTTTGAAGTGAACTGTGTTCCTCTATCTGATGCGATGGTCCTCGGAACTCCATGCAGACATACGATCCTGGTCATGTATATCTTGGCCAACTTCGCACTTGTATAAGTGGTTTTCACTGGGATAAAGTGAGCTACTTTGGTCAAACGATCCACTACTACCCAGATAGAATCATATCCCGATCGGGTCCTGGGTAATCCGGTGATAAAGTCCATGCCAAGTTTGTCCCACTTCCATTCGGGTATCGGCATAGGCTGCAGTAGTCCTGCTGGCTTCTGATGTTCTGCCTTCACTCTTTGACATACATCACATACGGCTACATACTCGGCAATATCCTTCTTCATTCCAGTCCACCAGAAACGCTCCTTCAAATCCAAATACATCTTAGTGTTTCCGGGGTGTATCGAGTATGGCAAGTCATGAGCTTCCTGTAGTATCATCTTCCTGATCTCTGCATTATTGGGCACGTATACACGGTCCTCAAACCACAAGGTGTCATGTTCGTCTTCACGAAAACCTTTGGCTTTTCCTTCACTCATCTTCTCCTTTATCTCGACAATTTCTTTGTTATCCTTCTGAGCTTCTCTAATCTTTTCCAACAATGTTGACTGAACCTCCAATGCTGCAACAAAACCTCTAGGGACTATCTCCAAGCGAAGCTCCCTGAGATCTTCTGCTAACTCCCTTGGCAATCCTCCGCTTACGAGGGTATTGGCATAACTCTTCCGACTCAATGCGTCTGCTACGACATTGGCCTTTCCTGGATGATAGTGCAACTTCATATCGTAATCCTTTATGAGTTCCAACCATCTCCTCTGCCTAAGGTTCAGCTCGTTCTGGGTGAAAATGTACTTCAAACTCTTGTGATTCGTGTACACATCACAACGGTTTCCAATAAGAAAATGTCTCCAGGTCTTGAGGGCATGCACTACAGCTGCTAACTCCAAATCATGTGTGGCATAATTCAACTCATGCGGTCGAAGCTGTCGTGAGGCATATGAAACAACTCTTCCGTCTTGCATAAGTACTCCTCCAAGTCCTAAGCGAGAGGCGTCACAATACACTTGGAAATCCTTGCGTATATCTGGCAAAATCAGCACTGGGGCTGTAGTCAATCGTTTCTTCAACTCCTGGAAACTTGCTTCACACTCTTCGGTCCAATGGAACTTGGTGTCCTTCTTCAGTAATGCCGTCATAGGCTTCGCAATCTTAGAAAAATTCTCAATGAATCTCCGATAGTATCCCGCGAGTCCAAGAAAACCGCGGATCTCTCCAACTGAGGTGGGTGCCAACCACTCAGTGACTGACTGAACCTTGGTAGGATCCACTGCTATACCTTCTCCTGATATAACGTGTCCAACAAATCCAACTTCCTTCAACCAAAACTCACATTTGCTGAACTTGGCATATAACTGATGTTCCCTGAGTTTCTCGAGAACTAAACGCAAATGCTCCTTGTGTTCCTCTTCATTCTTCGAGTATACCAAGATATCATCAATGAACACCACGACAAACTTATCCAAAAACTCCATGAACACCTTGTTCATCATACTCATGAAATAGGCAAGGGCGTTAGTCAGTCCAAATGACATAACCGTACACTCATACAACCCATACCTTGTGGTGAAAGCTGTTTTAGGTATATCATTTTCCCTAATCTTCAGCTGGTGATATCCTGATCGCAGATCGATCTTCGAAAACACTTTAGCTCCTTGCAGCTGGTCAAACAAATCATTGATCATCGGCAGTGGGTACTTGTTCTTGATCGTCACTTCATTCAATGCATGATAATCAACAACCATTCTTAACGATCCATCCTTCTTCTCGACCAAGAGGACTTGGGCTCCCCATGGTGATGAACTTCGTCGAAGATGTCTTCAAACCTTTTTGGTCCTTACTGACAAAAGGGGGAGAAGCATATAAGTTGATAGTCTTCAAGCGGGTCCTTATGGGTGGCTGCTATACTGTTGCCAAGTGCTTACAACTCTCGCTTTTGATACATTTGGTTCTTTGAGTTGTAACACTTAAACTTGATGGTCGTCTGCTACCTTTTCTGCTATTCTATGATGCGATGATAAATTCCGCATGTGCGATGATAAATCCCGCACGAAGTCATATTGCAGACGTCCATTTTTCATTATGCATGTCATTATCTTTGTTATAACTAATCATGCATGATGAATTGCCTTCATAAGTTGAAGTGTTACAACTCAAAGAACCAAATGTATCAAAAGCGAGAGTTGTAAGCACTTGGAAACAGTATAGCATCTTCGTTATAACTAATCATGCATGCTGAATTGCCTTCATAAGTTGAAGTGTTACAACTCAAAGAACCAAATGTATCAAAAGCAAGAGTTGTAAGTGCATCTAGTGCCACCCCTAGTTGGTTTTGGAGTATTGACGACAAACCTGGTTGAGGGACTAATGTGTTTGTGAGAATTGCAGGGTAACACAAGTAGTAGTCCCTCATAGATTCGGTTTACCTACCGGAGATGACCCCTAAAAATGTGTGAAGACATTGGTGGTCTGTGAAAATATTCACATTGAAGACTATGACATGAGAAGACATCGAATGAAGACTATGGAGCACGAAGACTTAGTTGTTTCGCTGTTTTCTTTTCTTCTTTGTTGAGCCATAGGAACCACCGTACTGTTAAGTGGGGTCCAAGTGAACAAAGTCAGAGTGACTGAAGTGATGCTCAACCAAATCCTATGTCTTCGAGTGAAGACAATGAGAGCAAATCTTATCCACAGCTGGATGAGTCAGCTTTACCTGTAGCCCAAGTCAAGCTACCGCGTGTGTTTGAAATCTGGCCGTTGGAACACGTGTCAGTTCCTTAGTGACCCAGGGTCATTTCAGACAAATCAGGTCGGGTTGCCTAGTGGCTATAAATAGCCCACCCCCTACACCATAAATTGGTGGCTGCTCAGAGTTAGTGCACGGATTTTGTCGTTTGAGAGCAACCCACCTCCGAAGCTTTTGAGAGAGAGAAATCCTTGCGAGGACAAAGCCCAAAACACCCAGAGCCAAAGAGTGTTAGGCATCACTAAAGTCTTTCTGTCCGCGTGACCTAAATAGTTGTTACACTTAAGGACTATGAATCCTCCAGCCGGTTAGGCGTCGCGTTCTAAGCATCCAAGAGTCATTGTGGATTGCCGGTGAACGAAGTCTGTGAAGGTTTGGAAGTCTACCTTGAAGACTTACCAGAGTGATTGGGCGAGGACTGGGTGTCCTTAGCTCAAGGGGAATAAGGTGAAGACACGGTCTTCTGAGTTAAATCTCAGCCTCCCTAACCAGACGTACAGTTGTCACAGCAACTGGAACTGGTCCAACAAATCCTTGTCCTCACCAAGCGACTGGTTCTATCCTCTCCCTCTCCTTACTTACAGTCTGTCTTTGTGAAGTCATTGCCTGCTTGCGTTTCCTGTTTGACTTCACTGTGTGACTACTATTGTTGTTTGGCTTCACACTGTCTTCCATCCTGATCATTACTACCTAGCTGCTATTAGTCTTCGTACTTTCACTTCATTGAATACTTGACTATGGCTTGCCTAGTGTAGTCTACCTTCCGCTGCATGTTAATAGGTTCATTTCTATCGTTTGTCTTTGAAACTTCCATGTTTTGAAGACTTCCATAAAAATCGCCTATTCACCCCCCTCTAGTCGATAACTAGCACTTTCAATTGGTATCAGAGCAAGGTACCCCCTTGTTCTGTGTGATTCGGTTTAACCACCTGGAGTTTTAGCTATGTCGACTGCAGGGATAATCAAAGTCTACGCTGCGTGCCCTATCTTTGATGGCACTGAATATCCCTACTGGAAGAATAAGATGCGCATGCATCTTGAAGCCATTGATGTCGACCTCTGGTATGTCGTCAAGAATGGCGTTCCCAAGACCGGTGAAGGTGTCACCCCCGCTGATGTCAAGAAGTTCGTTCAACTGGATTCTACCGCCAAGAACATCATCTGTGGTCATCTGACCAATGGACAGTATGGCCGTGTGAGTGCTTTGGAAACGTCGAAGCTAGTCTGGGACTGACTCTCCAAGGTCAACGAAGGCGTCTCAACCCAGAGAGATCTAAGGATCAGTGTTCTTCACAACCTCTTCAACCGCTTCAAGAGAAACGACAATGAGAATGTCCAGCTCACGTTTGATCGCCTCACTGACATCACAAATGAGCTTCGTGCTCTCGGCGCCACTGAAATCACCAAGCATGAAATCGTCAAGACAATCTTGAGATCACTTGACTGCTCGTTCGACACCCTTGCACTGATGATTCAAGAACGCCCTGACTTCAAGACACTCGATCCGTGTGACATACTTGAGAGGCTCAACACACATGAATTTCAGCTATCTGAGAAAAGAGAGATCTATGGTCCCAACTATGGCCGAACTCGCGCTTTGAAGGCAAAGGATGTTTCCTCATCTGAAGAAGAATCTGACTGCAGTTCTGGTGATCCTGAAGACATTGGAAAGGAGCTTGCTATGCTTGTGAAGAAGTTCCAGAAGTTCGCTAGGAAGAAAGGCTTCAGAAAGTCTTCACGATCCAGCTCAAGAAATGATGAAGCTTCCACTCATGACCACAAGAAGAGAACATGTCACAAGTGCAAGAAACCTGGACACTACATCTCTGAGTGTCCACAGTGGGACAATGAGAACAACAACAACAACAAGAAGAAGAAGAGCAAGGAATATGATTTTGATGACAAGAAGAAGAAGAAATCCTCAAAGTCTTCTTCCAAATCTTCATCGAAGTTTTCATCACACAAGAAGAGCTCATCTGGCAAGGCTCGTGCTTTTGTTGGCAAGGAGATGGATTCAAAGGAGGAGTCTGCTTCTGAGGAGGCGGAGGTGGAGTCTGAGGAGGAGTCCGATTCTGATGTTGCAAGTCTAGCTCTAGCTACAGCTTACGTTGCCAAGTCCATCTTCAACACTGAAGACAATGGCTCCATCACCAACGCTGATGCTAATGACAAGGACTACTCCGCTCCCACCTACTGCTTCATGGCACGTGGTGCCAAGGTAAACTCACGCGGTGCTTACTTTCAAACATCAAGTGAAGATGACTCTGATTGTGAATCCAAACCCAGCTACAAAACACTTGCTAAAATTGCAACTGAACAACAGAAAGCTATGGAAGATATTCAAAAACTGTTAGACAAAAGCAATGACCTGTTGGACGCGGAAATGACCCGATCTCAGTCCTTAATTGAAGACATAAAAAATCTTCATGTTAAGTACGAGGAACTTGAAAGTCGTCTTGAAACGCTCTCAACAACTCATGAAAAGCTTTCCTACGATTATCTTCAAAGAAAGCAAGAACTTGAGAAATTGAGAGCGGCTCATGGAGATCTTCAAAAGGAGAATGAGTCACTTCGCGCGCAATAGACCAGTCCCGCTCAGGAAGGATTTGAACCACCATGTCTAAAATTCCTTGAGCGTGATAACGCTACTTCTGTTGCTGAAAGTTCTACTGCTACTACTATTGCAATATGTTCAACTGTTGATGTGGTAACTAACCCCTCTGCTGAGGATGCCACCACTATTGCTGATGAAAATGCTAGGTTGAAGAGATTTCTTGAAACAGGGATGTACAAAAGTCTCAAAGGGCATCAGACACTATGCGATGTCCTCAAAAAGCAGATTCTGAACCGAAACCCTAGGAAAGAGGGTGTTGGGTTTGAGAGGAAAATGAATGTTGATGGTTCTTACTGGAAGCCTGAGCAGTACCCCAAAACCACATGGGTTGCTGCAAAGGGACCTTCAGTGGATCCATCCACCTTATCTGGCTTCACTTGTGCTAACCCAACTATAAACTGTTTAAGAATCAAAATGGGGAAGTGTTTGCCAGGCATATTGGTACTAACTGCAGGAATGGGCCACCTATGAAGAAGATATGGGTACCCAAAAGTTGTCTTGAGGATCTTCCTGTGAATGTCATCATGACACCACAAGGGAAGAAGACAAACCCCAGAGCAAAGGCTTCATATGGCCCGAAGGCTTCATACAGACACATGACTCACCTGAGTCACCCTAACGCCAATGTTTTGCAGGGAAATCATACTCGAACTTATGAATATGAGCGTGTTTCAAACCGCTATGTTCATAAAACTAAGAACTTTTCTGCTTATTCTTATGAGTACCATTCAACTCTTGCAAGGCTATTTGCTAGGGCTCCAAAGCCGAAGTTCTCAGATGCTGCACTTAGACTCATTGCTTCTAAGCCACCCCTGAAGATGTGGGTGGTTAAGAAGAATTAACTTTCTTTTGCAGGGAAAGGTCTCCAGCCGGAAATCAAAGGCGTCCGATGCTATTGCTGGGGACCTAAAACATCTTGTAGGACGCAAGATAAAATGCCCAAATGGTCTCACTATGTATTTTGTTCCTGAATCACTTGCCAAACATCCTATCAGTCCTAACCTTGATCTGAGCTTTGATAATCCTCTTGTTCGTCAAATGTTTATGCTTCACAATACTCTTGGTGAAGCCTATCCCCCTAACTGTACTGTAGGGTATGACACCAAAGTCTTCAGAATGGATTATGGACAACAGATGCACTAATCATATGACTGGTGATCGAAGTCTTCTCATGGACTCAACCTTACGTCCATCTGACAAGAGTCACATCACATTTGCTGACACTGGTAAAAGCAAGGTATTGGGTCTAGGTAGAGTTGAAATCTCAAAGGATCAGCACATGGATAAAGTGATGCTTGTTGAATCCCTTGGTTTCAACTTAATGTCTGTCTCAATGCTTTGTGACTTGAACATGATTGTGATATTTGGAAAATATCGTTGCCTTGTACTAATGGAATCTGACAAGTCTCTAGTCTTTGAAGGGTATCGAAAAGATGATTTGTACATGGTAGATTTCTCAGCAGGACCACAGCTGGCCGTATGTCTTCTAGCAAAGGCTTTAGAGTGCTGGCTCTGGCATCGAAGGCTAGGACATGCTGGCATGAGGAACTTGCACACTCTCGCAAAGAAGAAGCACGTCATAGGCATCGAGGGAGTCAAGTTCAAGAAGGATCATCTATGCGGTGCCTGCGAAGCTGGAAAGATGACGAGGGCCAAGCATCCCTCGAAGACAATCATGACGACATCTCAACCCTTCGAGCTGCTACACATGGACTTATTTGGCCCCACTCACTACTCTACTCTCACTACTACTGCTTGTCTCTATGGCTTCATCATTGTTGATGATTATTCAAGATATACGTGGGTGCATATAATTCTCTACAAGACTGAAGTGCAGGATGTCTTCAGACGCTTCACCAACCATGCCATGAATAACTAAGGCGTCAAGATCAAGCATATCAGAAGTGAAAACGGCATTGAGTTCAAGAACACCAGCCTCGACCTTTACCTGGATACATTAGGCATCACTCATGAGTTCTCCGCTCCATACACACCTCAGCAGAATGGCATCGTGGAGCGCAAGAACAGAACACTCATTGAGATGGCTCGGGCGATGCTTGATGAATACAAGACTCCAAGAAAGTTCTGGCCTAAAGCTATTGATACTGCATGCCATGTCATCAACCGTGTTTATCTTCACAAGCTTCTGAAGAAGACATCCTATGAACTTCTGACTAGTAAGAAGCTAAATGTTAGTTACTTCAGAGTATTTGGTGCAAGGTGCTGGATCAAGGATCCACATCACACTTCAAAATTTGCACCGAAAGCACATGAAGGTTTTATGCTTGGTTACGGAAAGGATTCGCACTCCTACAGAGTCTTCAACCTCTTTCACTATAAAGTGGTTTAAACTATAGATGTGCGGTTCGATGAAACTAACGACTCGCAAAGAGAGCACCTGCCAAATGTGATAGATGAAGTTCCACCTAGTGAATCCATCAAGCTTATGGGAACTGGAGAAATCATACTGTCTAAAGCTCAGGCTGAAGATGAACTTATCATTTCTACACCTAGTCAACCTGAAGACAATGCTCAGCCTGAAGACAATCCTCCTAATGATGACAATGATCAGCAAGAGCAAAATCTTCGTCCAATTCATCCTCGTGTTGCAAATGAAGTACAGATTGAGAAGATAATTGATAGCATCAATGCACCTGGTCCACTCACTCGTTCAAGAGCAACACAGCTAGCAAATTTCTGTGGACACTTTGCATTTGTCTCAATATCAGAACCCAAGAAAGTTGCTGAAGCCTTCGTGGAACCTGAATGGATTCAAGCTATGCAAGAAGAGCTTCAACAGTTCAAGCTGAACAATGTGTGGGAACTATTCAAGCATCCCGACCCTCGCAAGCACAACATAATAGGCACCAAATGGATTTATTGCAACAAGCAAGATGAGCATGGTCAAGTTGTCAGAAACAAGGCTCGTCTCGTTGCCCAAGGATACACTCAAGTTGAAGGGATTGACTTCGATGAACCATTTGCTCCTGTGACTAGGCTTGAAGCCATTCGTATACCGCTAGCCTACGCAAATCATCACAACATCCTTCTGTATCAAATGGATGTGAAGAGTGCGTTTGTGGCAAGATTGAAGAAGAAGCGTATGTTGCACAACCACCTGGCTTTGAAGATCCAAAACATCCTGACATGGTATACAAGCTCAACAAGGCATTGTATGGCCTCAAACAAGCCCCTCGCGCTTGGTATGACACACTCAAAGACTTCCTGAAGAGCAAAGGCTTCAAACCTGGTTCCCTGGATCCCACACTCTTCACGAAGACATATGATGGTGAACTGTTTGTGTGCCAAATATATGTGGATGTCATTATCTTCGGATACACTAACAAGAAATACAGTGATGAGTTTGGACACATGATGCAAGAGCAATATCAAATGTCCATGATGGGTGAGCTGAAGTTCTTCCTTGGTCTTCAAATTCATCAGCAGAGCAACGACATCTTCATATCTCAAGAGAAATACCTCAAAGACTTCCTGAAGAAGTTCGGAATGCAAGACTGCAAAGGTTACACGACGCCAATGCCAACCAAAAGTCATCTGGGTCCTGACGCCAAAGGTAAATAGTTCGATCAAAAGGTATACCGCTCCATGATTGGTTCTTACTTTATTTATGTGCATCTAGGCTAGATATCATGCTTAGTGTTTGCATGTGTGCCCGATTTCAAGCGGCACCAAAGGAATCACATCACTTAGTTGTGAAGCGAATTCTTCGATACTTGGCTTACGCCCCAACACTAGGATTATGGTATCCCAAGGGCTGAGAGTTTGATCTAGTTGGATTCTTGGATGCTGATTATGCTGGTGACAAGGTGGATCGCAAGTCTACATCAGGCACATGTCACTTTTTAGGACGATCACTTGTCTGTTGGTCTTCAAAGAAGCAGAACTGTGTATCTCTCTCCACTGCTGAATCTGAATACATTGCTGCTGGATCTTGCTGCACTCAGCTTCTGTGGATGAAGCAAACACTCAA
Source organism: Triticum aestivum (assembly GCF_018294505.1). NCBI lineage: Eukaryota > Viridiplantae > Streptophyta > Magnoliopsida > Poales > Poaceae > Triticum > Triticum aestivum. The sequence goes on along the minus strand of NC_057799.1, from coordinate 590,987,445 downwards.
GGACTATGGTATCCATCTGAAACAAGTACCACTCTACTGCGACAATGAAAGCGCCATCAAGATTGCCAACAACCCAGTTCAGCACTCGAAGACAAAGCACATTGAGATTCATCATCACTTTCTCAGAGATCATGTCATGAAGGAAGATATTGATATCATTCACGTCAACACTGAAGAGCAATTGGCAGATATCTTCACAAAGCCCTTGGATGAGAAAATGTTTTGCAAGTTGCAGTGTGAGGTAAATATCTTGGAATCCTCGAATGTCCTGTGATTAGGCACACATCCTAAGACTTATGCATGTTGATGACATAGATGTGCAACACATGATGTGATGTATGTCCTCAATCAATGAAGACTTACACTCTGAGTGTGAATACATTAACGCGGAAATTGACTTCGGAGCGCCACGATAATTGTGCGCCGTGTCTGGGTCTAATACTTCCTATACGGTGGGTAACGCCACCACCAAATTCTTATTTGGAGTGTTTTTGTTCTGGCGTTACACTTGCTAAGTCTTCGCATTTGATTTATCTTCAACATTGATTTGTCTTCCTGATGATTATCACCTTGTTGATTTAGTTTTACTCAGATATATACATATACTTCTGTTCTGTCCTCTACAACATTCACTTATAGCTATGTCTTCTCGTTTGAATCTTTTGGACTAAGTGAATGTGATCGGACCCTAACCTCTCTATGCTTCTACCTCAAACTCTATCTATCCAAATCATATGCATTCTGTTGAAACTGTCGAATGTCTTCTCTGCGTCCTTGTCAGCAGAAGATACAGAGACTAACTTTAAATCTATTTTAAATGCTCAGTCCTTATTGCCTGAAACCCGGAGAAGCCGGAACGACAACCCGACAGTCCAGGCGTACGTGGGAACATGGAACAACTTCCTATGTGTTGCATGTTCACCACGTGTCCCTCAGATGTGAACCGCCAGGGGCACATGCGTAATTGCGCTGTGCTGTCCCTCTCCCTATAAATGCACAACTCATCGCGGTCAAAATCTTTCCTCCACCTCTCCACCTCGACAAACCCTAGTGCCACCGCTAGCTCTCGATGACGACGGCGACGAAGCGCTTAGCTGCCGTGACCTCACCGACGCCGTCCTCACGCCGGCCGCGGACCTCGTCTTCTCCGCCGCCGCCGTAGGTGTCCTCCGTCGCCAAGTTAGGGCACGGAAGATCAAACTGCTCGACCTCCTCTCTACTCCGTCTAGAAGTTCATCATGTGGTAATTAAAACTCACTTTTTACTGTCTTTTTGATCTGATGGATTCATCCTTCCTCACCAATAGTGGTTTCTATGGCTACAAATTTGGATCTATCCTGTTCTGCATCTCATATTATGCCTAATATATTCACTTATGCTTCACACATAGTTAGATTCCTCACTTGTACCTATTCTTGGATTCGTACAAATCTAGAACCAACTCCCAACATAAAGTGAATGTCTTCGCACTATGAGGTCAATGTCTTCTAAACTAATTTATCTTCAAAATCTTCTGAGAATGCATATGACCTCTTCCCCTTCCCTCGCATCTCTAATGCTGTCACAGGTACATGTCCGTGGGAGAATCCCTTGGTTCTCATAGTCTGCATTCATTTGCAGAATTATTACAGCATCACATCAATTCTCCCGAAGCTAGTTCCTGTCTGACCAGCAGACAGAAGCCTTTGCCAATTTTGAAGCCTTTCAGTCTGAACTTCATGGCAACAGAAAAGTCTGCAAGGAAGGGCGGCAGGCAGCGCCGTGGGGGGACATCGAGGGATTTTCCACCAGATCTCTATGAGCTATACAAGACTGATCCAGAAGAGGATTACAATCAGCGCAAAACACGAATCCAGTGGATTCGAAGATATTGGGCCGAGCAATGGTTCAAATACCGATTCGTGACCTAGGAGTATGCTGAGAAGAATGCCATCAAGAGTCCTTCGGGTGATATTCTCTTTTGAAATCTTCAACCCAAGAACAGAGCTGAAGCTATTGCTCAGGGTTTCTACCCCTGTATGGTCCGTGGACCAGAGCCTGCCAATGCCGACCCATCATCATTGCTGTGGTGTCGTGACGATAATCTTTTCAAGCGAAACTTTCAGCATGCAAAGGCATCGGCCAAACAGAACAAGAAGAGTCTTGGATGCGATTTCAACCCAGGGCCTTCTGCTCCGCGGGCTGATGGCACACGTGATGCCAATCCAAATGTCATCGGCCCCTTTGACAACTTTGATGGTCTCGTCTCCTACATCGCTGCTCAGAGGGCCACAGTGGATCAGGCTGGAGATGAAGCTAATTCTAATGAAGCTCCTGCTCCACCGAAGCCTCAAAAGCAGAAGAAACTCAAGGCTTCAAAGCCTTCCACTGCACCAAGAGCTTCGCGTGCGAAGCCTCTGGCCACTGCTCCTCCTGCAGCAAGTGTGCATTCTGAAGATCTCTCTCGCATCTCCAAGTCCGAGAAGAAGAAGAAGCCCATTCAGACCACTGGTCAAGCACTGACCCCAACTGCCGTTCTGAGGAATGAGAATGAAGCCATTGATCTGTCTAGTGACGACGATCTTGGCGATGATGCTCTAGAGCTGCTTATAAAGAGCAAGCAAGAGGCGGAAATCTTCAACAATCTTCCCCTTTTCGATGTGGACATCCTGAACAAGTTCATTGATGAGTGGTTTGACAGCCCAAACCTCAGTTCTGATGATCTTCAGCTCCCAATTGGCCTCAGCGTCTCCTTCCACGGAGCCATTGCTCCTGAGCTGGCTCTAGCGCAGAGAATTGTTGAACTGAAGAACAAAATTGACTATGAAAAGGCTCAGTTCAAGAAGCATATGGCCAAGCTCAGTGTGACTGATGTCCAAAACTTCAAGCAAATGATGCATGAGCTCAAGGAGGCGTTTCACAAGAAACGTGACGAAGCTAGAGGTTCACGTGAGCGCATGAAACTCCTCGCTGCCAAATATGTTCAAGCTTACAATGAAGCCGAGAAGCGCAAGGCACTTGGGCGTCCTGGCATCGACCCCAAGATGGCTACCAAGAAGAAGAAGCCTACTGTGGCCTCAGCTGAAGCATCCAGGCAGGAAGAACCTCGCATTGTCTTCCCCGCCAGCATGACAGGCGTGAAACCAAAGGTCCCCACAGTGGCTTCAGAACTCAAGAAAACAAGGACAGTAGAAGCCGAAGCCAGAAAGCGCAAGTCCAAGAACACCACTGATGAAGCTCCACCAACCAAGAAGAGAAAGACCAAGAAGAATGATCGGGCTGCTCCCTCAGAGCCCCTAGTAGTCGAGCCAATCTCAGTTGCTCGTCCTGCATCCACACACCAAGAGCGTCGATTGATAGTTCACGAGCCTGCTACCACAGAGGCCCCTGAAGCTCAAGAGAATCCAGCTATTGACCACACCGCAACTGAAGACATTGGTCCCCAAGACAATGCAGAAGATGATGAAGTCCCTCCTCAGATCGAGCACAACATGGTAACATCGCCTGTTCTCACGAACAGCGAACTCATCAGCGTTGGTCGTCCTTTGACGCCAATTGCTCAGGATGATTCATGGGCTGATCACCCTCAAGTCTCCCCCCGTCAAGAAGAATCACCTAGTACTCCCCCAACTCAAGTCACCACTCCGAATCCGATCCGATTAAAGTGGGAGAGACAGACACCCGCTAGCCACCTTATGCAACTAGTGCATGTCAGTCGGTGGAACCTGTCTCACGTAAGCGTACGTGTAAGGTCGGTCCGGGCCGCTTCATCCCACGATGCCACCGAATCAAGATAAGACTAGTAACGGCAAGTAAATTGACAAAATCGACGCCCACAACAACTTGTGTTCTACTCGTGCATAGAAACTACGCATAAACCTAGCTCATGATGCCACTGTTGGGGATCGTAGCAGAAATTAAAATTTTCTACGCATCACCAAGATCAATCTATGGAGTTTAGTAGCAACGAGAGGGGAGAAGTGCATCTACATACCCTTGTAGATCGTGAGCGGAAGCGTTTAAGAGAACGGGGTTGATGGAGTCGTACTCGTCGTGATCCAAATCACCGATGATCCAAGCGCCAAACGGACGGCACCTCCGCGTTCAACACACGTACGGTTGGGAGAAACGCCTCCTCCTTGATCCAGCAAGGGGGCAGGAGAGGTTGATGGAGATCCAGCAGCACGACAGCGTGGTGGTGGAAGCAGCGGGGATCTCGGCAGGGCTTCGCCAAGCTCAGCGAGAGGGAGAGGTGTTACGGGGGGAGAGGGAGGCGCCAGGGGCTTGGGTGCGCAGCCCTCCCTCCCCCCTTTATATAGGGGCCCTAGGAGGGGGGGGGGCGCCGGCCCCTAGAGATCTAATCTGAAGGGGGGGGCGGCGGCCAAGGGGAGAACTTACCCCCCAAGTCAGGTGGGGCGCCCCCCACCCCCAGGGTTTCCAACCCTAGGCGCAGGGGGAGGCCCATGGGGGGCGCACCAGCCCACCAGGGGCTGGTTCCCTTCCCACTTCAGCCCATGGGGCCCTCCGGGATAGGTGGCCCCACCCGGTGGACCCCCGGGACCCTTCCGGTGGTCCCGGTACAATACCGGTGACCCCCGAAACGTTCCCGTTGGCTGAAACTGGACTTCCTATATACAAATCTTTACCTCCGGACCATTCCGGAACTCCTCGTGATGTCCGGGATCTCATCCGGGACTCCGAACAACTTTCGGGTTACCGCATACTAATATCTCTACAACCCTAGCGTCACCGAACCTTAAGTGTGTAGACCCTACGGGTTCGGGAGACACGCAAACATGACCGAGACGACTCTCCGGTCAATAACCAACAGCGGGATCTGGATACCCATGTTGGCTCCCACATGCTCCTCGATGATCTCATCGGATGAACCACGATGTCAAGGATTCAAGTAATCCCGTATACAATTCCCTTTGTCAATCGGTACGTTACTTGCCCGAGATTCGATCGTCGGTATCCCAATACCTCGTTCAATCTCGTTATTGACAAGTCACTTTACTCGTACCGTAATGCATGATCCCATGACCAATCACTTGGTCACATTGAGCTCTATGATGATGCATTACCGAGTGGGCCCAGAGATACCTCTCCGTCATACGGAGTGACAAATCCCAGTCTCGATCTGTGCCAACCCAACAGACACTTTCGGAGATACCTGTAGTGCACCTTTATAGCCACCCAGTTACGTTGTGACGTTTGGTACACCCAAAGCATTCCTACGGTATCCGGGAGTTGCACGATCTCATGGTCTCAGGAAATGATACTTGACATTAGAAAAGCTTTAGCAAACGAACTACACGATCTAGTGCTATGCTTAGGATTGGGTCTTGTCCATCACATCATTCTCCTAATGATGTGATCCCGTTATCAGTGACATCCAATGTCCATGGTCAGGAAACCGTAACCATCTATTGATCAACGAGCTAGTCAACTAGAGGCTCACTAGGGACATGTTATAGTCTATGCATTCACACATGTATTACGATTTCCGGATAACACAATTATAGCATGAACAATAGACAATTATCATGAACAAGGAAATATAATAATAACCATTTTATTATTGCCTCTAGGGCATATTTCCAACAAAGGCACCTGCTTGACATCCAACTCATCTGAACTCACTGAACTTTTTGAGCGCTTGATATTAGACCAGAGTATATTTTGATTATCCAACGCACGGCAGATCTGAAATTCTCATGCCAAACTGTGAAACTTGTTTTTCCCTTCACTTATACATCTTTAATACCAGATTGGGCGGTTTAACTTCACAGAAAAAATGATGACCCAGTAGATACCATTAGTCCCCTGTTGAACCGCAAATGCATTACAGCGTTTCCATTGTCAGACTCCGGTTTACGAATAACCAAATCCGGTTTTATCAATATGCTTGTATCCTTATACCGCTGTATAGTTGTCCACTGTAAATCTTAAAACTGGCAATAATCATGTTTCAGATTTCCATTGTCATGGCGAAGCAAGTCTATGAATGCAATTGGGCTCCCTCTCGAGTAACTCAAGAGCAGTTAAACAATCTTGTTAAAACGGGCGCTTTAGCCAAGAAAGATGTCATTCACTGGAAGGTCCCTGGCCCGGAAAATCCGCCTACACCCAAGGACGGAGAGGTAGTCGTGTTTGCTGACCATCTGAGTCGAGGTTTTAGCCCTCCCGGTTCGAAATTTTTCCGAGATGTACTAGCCAATTTTCAGCTGCGCCCTCAAGACATCGGTCCCAATTCTGTGACCAACATCTGCCACTTCCAAGTCTTCTGTGAGGTTTATCTGCAAGAGGAACCTACAGTCGAACTGTTTAGGGATTTCTTTCACTTAAACCGTCGCACCGAGTTCTCGGAATGGCAGTTCAGAAAAGGAAAGAAGTCACCTTCCCTCATCCCAAACTCCACAGTCACCCCAAAGAGTGGAACCAGACTTGGTTTTATTGCATGGATACATCTCCACCTGATGAAAACCCCCTGCCGGGTTACCTCCCTGAACGCCTGAGCAACACACATCCTTTTCCTGAGAGGTTGACTGCAAGAGAGAGGGCCAACTATGCTCCTCAATTATCAAAGCTTAGAGCCTTCATGGCAAACGGTTTGACAGGATTTGATCTTGCTCGTTGTTGGATAAGCTGGAGTATTCTACCCTTAAGCCGGCGCTCTGGTTTGATGTGTGAGTATACGGGGAGTTTGAAGGATGCTCAGCGGCACATTGACATTCAGCTCACAGATGCAGAAGTCACTGAGGCTGTAAAAAAGATACTGAACGAACCGGAGGCTGTCTGTGCCCAAACCGGACTACTCCCTTTCAGCACCTTCAACAAACCACCAGCTGTAAGAATCATATAATCTTTTTATCTGAAGTTGCTTCTGTCCAAATATTCTGTGAAAGTGTGATTATTTTCTGACAGGGTGATGATCCGTTCTGGAACAAGAAACCATCACAAGACAAACCGGCGAAGCCGCAAGACAAACCGGTCAAGCCAGTTCGTCCAAAGACCAAGGTTGTTAAAAAACCTCCCAAGAAAAGGACCACTGCATCCTCCGATCTACCAGCTGATGAAGATTCGGGTAATCCGGAACCAGAGGTAGAACTTGACTCTCTTGGTTCATTTTTCGTACACGTCATTGACAATGATTATTATCAGGACGACGCTGAAGGCAGTCATGCTGATGATGTAGAGGTAATCATTCTTTCCTCCGATTCAGATCCTCTGCCGACATCAAAAATCCGTCGAGCAAACCGGAAAGTAAAATTTTCTCACCCCCTTGCTTACTTGGACCCAAACTTTCTTTTGAAGACACAGCAGCACGAGGCTCGCCGCACAACCCAACACAACGGCCAGGTAGTTACCTCCACCAGTTTACCGAACAGTCTGGTTCGGAAACACCGATCAGAGGTCTCTTATCCCATTGATACTTCATGCCCCAAAGCAGGTTGTTTCCGCCAGCCTCTTAACCCGTCTATTTCAAATTATCAGGTTACTTCTCACTCATCTTCTGGCGAGTCGTCGGCCACAAAACTTCCACCCCTCAAAACGGTTCTTGGGTGAGCTATACACTTGTTGTTATCCTTGATGTTGCTATTTTGATATACTGTACTGATCCTCATGTTTATTTTTCTCAGCGCCAAGCCCAAACCCAGCAAGAAAGCTCGGTTGAATAAACCGGCTGATGAAGACGTGGCTGTTGAACCGGAGAAAACTCCAGATCCAAAAGAGACCAACATTGATGCCATACTGAATGACCCACCGCCTCAAGATCATGACTTCGTTGATGAGCAGGCAGAAATTGACACCACAAGCCATGCTGACCAGCCAACCAGCCCTGTCCGAACTGACAATAAACCGACATGTCCAGTTAAAAATACTGACAAACCGCCAACCCCAGTAACGGCTGCTGATGACAAAGACGATGACATTATGATTACTGGCACTGGCCATACCGCTCCGGGCAATCCTGTCGCTTTGTCAAAACAGACTGCCAAAGATGAGCTCTCTGCAATTGGCAAAGGAAAATGGAACGCTGATTTGTCAAATTATGTCCATCTGAATGCTCAAGACCTTCACTCTGGCTTCCTGAACCGTCTGTACACCAGCCGTGACTATGAAGCCGGTTTGGTAAATATGATGAAGGTGCGATATGAGGTAACTTCATAAGTGTTTCTCTCTTATATTTAATTGCAGCTTATCAACTCCAGTAGCCCCCAAGTGACAGTTTAAGATACCAATTTAAACCGGGACTTAGTAACAATTTCATGTTTGCACCAATGCGTCTTAACTTCACTGATGTAGCCCCCAAGGGCCGATTTAACTTTATAAAGATGAACCGGGACTTTGTAGAATAATTCCCATATCAGCATTTTATGAGCAAATACACATTAGCCCCCAAGTACCAAGCTTAATACTTGTATTGTGCTTGGGACTTGTAAAAATTTCTGATAAAGAGCAAATATGCATTAGCCCCCAAGTACTAAGGGCACAACTTGTTATGTGCTTGGTACTTCAAATATGTACTGTCAACTCATTATATATCTGTCTCTTTATAGGCTGAACTGAGCAAGAAGGAAAGCCAAACCGCTGATCTGCAAGAGAACCTCAAGTCCCAACAAGCTGAAACTTCCAAAGCAAAGGATGAGCTGATGAGCGCTTTAGCCGCTATGGAAAAGCTAAAGGAGAGCTTCGCCAAGGAGCGGGCGGATTGGAACACAGAGAAATCCGCTTTGTGGAAAAGAGCTGAAGACACAGAAGCAGCTCTCAAACCGGTGGTAGACGAGCTGACTGGCGTAAAGCGGCAGATACATGCTATGACCGCTGCTGTGTTTGGTAAGCATCCTTGCTTTATACTTTCAACATATCTTCCCATGTGTTGATGGTTTACTGACGTTTATAATGATGCAGGAACTCGTATTAGCCATCTGGGCTCTGACGTACAGAAGAAATTGAAAGCGGCCTATACTCTGATAGAGCAGCTGTATACCGGTGCGCAGCGGATCATCTGCACCGCTTCACACAATAAACCTCCTCCAATATTGACCAAGGACACCTTAGAAAGGCTATCCATGCTGCCTGCCCGGGTTGAAGAACTAAAGAAAGCTGCGGCAAGGGCCGGAGCTCTGACCGCTCTTTCCCGGGCAAAGGCGTGGGTGCCTGATCTTGATCCGGTGGATGTGGCTAAAGGCTTCCCAAGCTTAAAAGAAGACGGATCAGAATTTGACCAGGAGGATCTCCGCGCCATAAACTGGGAAGTACGTCCACTGGGTTGTCAATTGGCTGAAGAAGCTGATCTCTCATACTATCAGGCAAGTTATGATGACAAGAACAGACGGGTTGCTGCACCAATTCCGGAAGCGCAAAATCTGATCCCTCCAATCCGTAAGCACACTTATGCCCCTGATATTGAACCGTCCACCCTTATAAGCGACGAAGCTGTGTTCCAAGCTTTAACTGGGATCGACTGGGCAACTATTGACTTCCAGCCGCTGGGTAGAGACGAAGAAGATGAATCGGTGCAAGATGATCCGCAACCGTCAGTTCAAGCTGATAAGCAATCATAATCCGGGGGCCGTTTAGTCTTCCACGTGCTGCAATGCTTATTGAGAAACAATTATCCCTTTGGGCACTGAAACGCCTTGTAATAGGCTAGTCAAAACACTTGGTCTGTTATGCCTTCATGCATATTTATCTGCAACTGATGCGTGCTAATCCGCCATGCTTGAGATATGATGTTCATAATCCATAGCTATTTATTCAAGTTGTTCCTGCAGATAAGAAGCTTAAAGCGCCCTAGCGGTTTACCACCGGGCGGGTCATGATACCCAAATATATATATGACCAAGGTTGTAAAAGATAACCAAATATGGAAATATATAATACCTGTGACCTTTAGGCATAGTGTTGGCTGACCAACTGTGTAATGAGGGTAACCCTAATCCGGAGTAGAAGTAACTCCTATTATACGATGCCGATTTATCAGAAAACCGTTTAGTACTGTGATAAACACCGGTTTACTCCATACTGGTGACTTTGAGTCAGAACCAGACCGGGCTGATAGTCTCCGGATTATAATTTGATCGTGTACTGACAACTTGTAGTTGACAGCCTAACCGGGTTAATAAACACCGGTTTTAAAAACATCACAAATCTTATGAAACAAAGAAAACTTAGCAAAAGGCAAATAAAAACCGTTGTAGTCGAGGCTTTTCACGGGCTGCCAGGCCCCAAATTCGAGGCTTTTCATGGGCTGCCAGGCCACTGAGTTAAACCATTTTTGCAAATCCTTTTAAGATGGTCCTCAATCCTTAACCAATCATCGTTTTAACTTGACAAGTTCAAGGTCTTCATTTTAGAGTAACTTGTCAAAGTTCGAAGGGTCATACCAGGTTTACCTGGGCGGAGTGACTTACTTAAATAGGCAGGTTAACCCGGGGTTTTAGGTGTATACACCAGGCTTCCAAGCCATGGCTTGATAGCCTGTTACAAGTGTCGATTCTGAGTTCATTTCGACAGCAAAGAATCCCCAAGCAACATTGTGAGCTGTGCTCAGTGGGTGCCTATGTTTGAGCTGTTGTTTTACAACACTCTCTTTGGCCCCCGGATTGATGTGGCTTTGAGCCGATCAAGAGGTTTAGCTATGGTTCGGATACGACCAAGCCCCCAAGTGATGCTGTGGCATTGCGCTGATCAAGAGGTGTAGCTATGGTTCGGATACGACCAAGCCCCCAAGTGATGCTGTGGCATTGCACCGATTAAGAGGTGTTGCTATGGTTCGGATACGACCAAGCCCCCAAGTGATCTAATATAAAGCTTTGAGAAGCTAAATCAAGGGGTAAACCGGACGCCGCTTTGTAAGCTCCATGTAACCACACATGATGTAAGAAAAACAATAGATATCTCGCTTTAGCCGAGGTTCCATTTTATTATATTGATCATAATATATACAATGTCATAACATGTACATAAGCAGAGCCTGTAGCTCAAGTATAGTAGGGCCGAAGATGAGCAATATTCCACGGCCGGTTGGTCTCCTCCTCCGATTTATGTGAGTCTTTGCGCTCTCGAACATCGATTAGGTAGTATGACCCGTTGTGCAGATTCTTGCTGACCACAAAGGGTCCTTCCCAAGGGGGGGGGATAGCTTATGCATATCCGTCTGATCCTGGATGAGCCGAAGCACCAAATCGCCTTCTTGAAAGGTTCTGGTTCTAACCCGGCGGCTATGATAACGACGCAGATCTTGCTGATAAATCGCCGAACGGGCTGCCGCCATGTCATGTTCCTCATCTAACAGGTCAAGAGCTCCCTGCCGTGCTTTCTCGTTGTCAGCTTCAACATATGCCGCTACACGAGGTGAGTCATGACGGATGTCACTAGGAAGAACTGCTTCCGCTCCATAAACCATAAAGAATGGTGTGTATCCTGTTGATCTATTGGGTGTGGTATTGATGCTCCACAACACAGAAGGTAACTCCTCAACCCAACAACCCGGTGTCCGTTGCAAAGGAACCATAAGCCGGGGTTTGATGCCTCTCAAGATCTCTTAATTGGCCCTCTCCGCTTGACCATTGGACTGGGGGTGAGCCACTGATGATACGTCAAGCCGGATGTGCTCACGTTGACAGAACTCCTTCATGGCACCCTTTGACAGATTGGTACCATTGTCTGTTATAATGCTGTGTGGAAAGCCAAACCGGAAGATCACTTTTTTGATGAATTGAACCGCCGTGGCTGCATCACACTTACTAACTGGCTCTGCTTCCACCCACTTCATAAACTTATCAACCGCCACCAAAAGGTGAGTCTTCTTGTCCTTGGACCTCTTGAAAGGCCCAACCATATCCAGCCCCCAAGTTGCAAACAGCCAGGTGATTGGAATCATCCTCAATTCTTGAGCCGGTACATGAGCGCGCCTTGAGAATTTCTGACAGCCATCACATCTTTTGACCAAATCCTCGGCATCAGCATGAGCTGTCAATCAATAGAAACCATGACGAAACGCCTTGGCCACCAAAGATTTTGAACCGGCGTGGTGACCACAATCTCCTTCGTGGATCTCATGCAAAATTTCACGGCCTTCCATAGGAGACACACATCGTTGAAACGCCCCTGTCACACTACAATGATGTAACTCTCCATTGATAATAGTCATGGACTTGGACCGCCGGATTATCTGCCTGGCCAAAGTTTCATCCTCTGGTAACCCGCCCGGTTCATATACGCCAGATATGGAACCGTCCAATCCAGAATAACATGAAGAGCCGCCACCAATTGAGCCTCCGGACCAGGAACAGCCAAATCCTCTTCACCAGGGAGCTTGACGGACGGATTATGCAAAACATCCAGGAAAACATTAGGTGGAACCGGTTTACGTTGGGAACCCAGGCGGCTTAAAGCATCCACCGCTTCATTCTTCCGCCGGTCCACATGATCCACCTGATAACCTTTAAAGTGACCTGCAACAATATCCACCTCACGACGATATGCTGCCATTAGTGGGTCCTTGGAATCCCAAGTGCCGGACACTTGTTGAGCCACCAGATCCGAGTCACCGAAGCACTTAACTCGGCTTAGGTTCATCTCCTTAGCCATCCGAAGACCATGGAGTAAAGCCTCATATTCAGCTGCATTGTTAGTGCAAGGGAACATTAAATGGAGAACATAACAAAACTTATCACCTCGTGGGGAAGTTAATACGACTCCAGCCCCCGAGCCCTCCAATTGCTTGGACCCATCAAAATGAATAGTCCAATAAGTATGATCCGGCTTCTCCTCTGGCGCTTGTAATTCTGTCCAATCATTGATGAAATCCACAAGTGCCTGAGATTTGATCGCCGTCCGTTGTATGTATTTCAACCCGTGAGGCCCGAGCTCTATAGCCCACTTAGCAATCCGGCCAGTTGCTTCCCTGTTCTGGATTATATCTCCCAATGGAGCAGAGCTGACCACCGTGATGGGATGACCTTGGAAATACTGCTTAAGCTTCCGGCTTGCCATAAAAACCCCATACACCAATTTTTTCCAATGCGGGTACCTCTGCTTGGACTCAATAAGTACCTCACTGATATAGTAAACCGACCGTTGAACCGGATATTCCTTTCCGGCCTCCTTGCGCTCCACCACAATAGCCACACTAACAGCCCGGGCGTTAGTTGCCACATATAGCAACAATGGCTCTTTGTCATCCGGAGCAGCGAGAACCGGCGGATTAGCCAGCTGCCGCTTTAAGTCCTCAAATGCTTCATTAGCGGCGTCACTCCAGACGAAGTTATCCATTTTCTTCAGCATCTGATACAAAGGGATGGCCTTCTTGCCAAGGCGACTGACAAACCGGCTCAACGCGGCAATCCGGCCTGCCAGGTGTTGAACATCATTGATACACTTCGGTTTAGCCAAGGAGGTTATGGCTTTGATCTTTTCCAGATTAGCTTCAATGCCCCTGTTAGACACCAAAAAGCCCAAGAGCTTGCCTGAAGGTACACCAAAGACACACTTGGCCGGATTAAGCATCATTTTATAAACCCGCAGGTTATCAAAGGTTTCCTTCAAGTCATCAATCAATGTCTCCTTCTTCCTTGATTTTACCACAATATCATCCACATAGGCGTGAACATTGCGGCCGATATGTTTATGAAGACAATTCTGCACACACCGTTGATAAGTCGCCTGGGCACTCTTGAGCCCAAAGGGCATGGACACATAGCAGAAGGCTCCAAAGGGAGTGATGAAGGTTGTCTTCTCCTGATCCTTAACTGCCATTTTGATCTGATGATAACCAAAATATGCATCAAAAAAGCTCAAACGCTCGCAACCCGCCGTAGCATCAATGATTTGAACAATACGAGGGAGGGCAAAAGGATCTGCTGGACAAGCTTTGTTAAGGTCTGTGTAGTCCACACACATACGCCAAGTGCCGTTCTTTTTAAGGACCAGCACCGGATTAGCCAACCACTCAGGATGGAATACTTCAACGATAAATCCAGCCGCCAAGAGCCTGGCTACTTCTCCAATAGCTTTGCGTCTTTCTTCATTGAACCGGCGGAGAAACTGCTTGACCGGTTTATATTTGGGATCAACATTGAGAGTGTGCTCAGCGAGTTCTCTCGGTACACATGGCATGTCAGAAGGCTTCCATGCAAAGATGTCCCGATTCTCACGGATGAACTTGATGAGCGCGCTTTCCTATTTTGGATCCAAGTTAGCGCTGATGCTAAACTGCTTGGACGAATCGCCAGGCACGAAGTCAACAAGATTAGTCTCATCAGCCGATTTAAACTTCAGGGCCGGATCATGCTTTGTAGTTGGTTTCTTCAACGAAGTCATATCCGCCGGATCAACATTGTCCTTATAAAACTTCAACTCTTCCGTTGCACAAACCGACTCAGCATAAGCCACATCACCTTCTTCACATTCCAGAGCAATCTTGCGGCTCCCATGCACAGTTATAGTTCCCGTGTGACCCGGCATCTTGAGCTGCAGATAGACATAACAAGGCCGTGCCATAAACTTAGCATAAGCTGGCCGTCCAAATAGGGCATGATACGGGCTTCTGATCTTCACCACTTCAAAGGTCAAGGTTTCTGATCTCGAGTCGTGCTCATCTCCAAAAGCCACCTCCAGAGCTATCTTACCAACAGGATATGCCGACTTACCAGGCACCACACCATGGAACACCGTATTGGACGGTTTAAGATTTTTATCTGTTAACCCCATGCGACGGAAAGTTTCATAATAAAAGATATTGATACTACTCCCTCCATCCATGAGTACCTTAGTGAACTTATAACCTCCCACCTGAGGTGCCACCACCAGAGCCAGATGACCCGGATTGTCAACCCGGGGTGGATGATCTTCTCTACTCCACACAATCGGCTGCTCGGACCAGCGCAAATAACGGGGCACCGCCGGTTCAACGGCATTCACCGCCCTTTTATGAAGCTTCTGATCGCGCTTGTCCAAGCTAGTGGTGAAGACATGATACTGCCCACTATTCAACTGCTTCGGGTTACTCTGGTAACCCGACTGCTGCTGCTGCTGATAGCCCTGATGATTATATCCACGTTGGTTACCCTGATTACTTTGATTGTTATGTCTACCCTGATTACCGTGGAAGCCTGAACCGGAATTTCCTCCACCATAACCCGGCCCATGAGACCCGGGGCCCAAACCGCCTCCTGGTCCATGATCATACCGGAAAGAATCATAATTTTTGAACTCTTGCATGATGTAACAGTCTTTCCAGAGGTGCGTGGACGGGATCTCCTTCGTCCCATGCTTTGGACAGGGCTGGTTCAACAGATAAGACAAACGGTTCGGATTAGGACTTGGCCCTCCACCGTGCTGGGGCGGTTTACCCTTACGCCGGTGGCCCTTGTCATGTGTATTAGTATTAGCCACAAAGTCTAAACCGTGGTCAGCCTTACGCTTGCCGCCGTTTCCATGACCCGCCGGGTTGTGGTGCTGCCCCTTGGCGTTGCCGCTCTTTTTTCCCTTCCCCGTCTTATCATCGTCAGACTCGGGATCCTTGGTACTATCAGAGTCAGCATACTTCACCAGTGCAGCCATGAGGGTTCCCATGTCATTACAATGACATTTGAGCCGTCCCAATTTCAACTTCAGGGGTTCAAACCGGCAATTGCCTTCCAATGTTAAAACTGCGGTGTCAGCGTTGATGCGGTCCGATGAATGCAAAATCTCCGAAACCCGGCGCGCCCAATGGGTTGTTGACTCTCCTTTCTCCTGGACACAGGCAGCTAAGTCCACAATTGACATGGGCTGCTTGCATGTATCCTTGAAATTCTGAATAAACCGGGCTCTCAACTCGGCCCATGACCTGATAGAATTAGCCGGTAAGCTCTTTAGCCAAGTGCAGGCCGTCCCTTCTAGCATCATGGTGAAGTATTTCGCACATGCCGCATCATCCACGTCCAACATCTCCATGGCCATCTCATAGCTTTCGACCCATGTTTCAGGGGATAAATCGGCGGTGTAATTCGGCACCTTGCGCGGGCCCTTGAAATCCTTGGGCGGGCGCACATTGTGCAACGCCGGGACGAGACACGGCACTCCCAAAGAACTAGAGATAACTCCTGGTGCCACCGATGTGGTTGGACGAACCGGAGTAAGCTGACGGGCTTCATGCTGTGCCGCTAACTCGGCCTCTCTGCGTGCCCGAGCCGGGTCCACCACCTCCTGAGCATCACCAGCACCACCCGCCGGGTTATTGCCACGGGGCGGATCACGGTTCCGCGCATTGCTTGACACTGCCGGTTCATCCATACGCCTGCTGTAACTCCGGCTTGGACGGGGAGTGGAATGAATTCGATCGCAACTATATGAATAAGCCTCCTGTTGAACCAAGGCTGTCAGAAGAAGCTCCTTAACCCGACGCGTCTCGACCGCCGCCGGAGAATCGCCTTCGATCGGGATGGCCGCCAGCCGTGAAGCGGCAGCGACAATGTTGTCCATCGGGTTAGAGTAATGACCCGGTGGCGTGGGGACATGTGGTGTTACAATGTTGTTCTGACGAGGCGGATCCATCAAACGTGGCTGAACCGGCGCCTCTGCTCCAGGTGCCTCCGCCCGGTTTACCACCGGCGGATTACTGGTGCTTGCTCCTGGGGTGTTAAAGAGATTTCTAGCGTCGTAAACCGGCGGCAGGCGAGATCAGTTCCTCGTCTTCAGGACTTCATTCGACGCACTCTGATCCAGCATAATCCTGTAAGCTTGTGCATCCAAAGCGGCCCGCTCCGCGGCCATCCTGGTATCCTCAGCTGCTAAGTCGGCTTTGGCCTGGGTGATCTGATCTTTCACTTTCGCGATTTCCGCATTGTGTGCATCCTGATCCACCGGGTTAACCTCCGCCATCAGCGTTGCCAACGCGTCAAACAAATCAGATAGAACCTAAGCTGGCGGTCGCACAAGGCCTCCTGCCCCAGTCGCTGTTGCCGCTGTCGATCCGGAAATCATCGCCGCTGCGGTCGAAGAGTGGAGCGCCGGTTGCGTACCAGCCATGAAGATCGCAACCCGGTTTGGCAGATCGAAGGGGTCCAGAATACTGTCGCCATCGGAACAGCCCCCAATCCGGCCATCTTGTAACTGATATAACGACTCGGTCTCTCGGTTCGATGACTCGTCGCCGGAATAAACGACGGTCTCACCACCAGATTCCGATCTATCCTCAGATTCCCCTCCATGGATAACTCCCACGAAGGCACGCTTCATGACAGGCTTGACCCGGGCAGATCTCGCACACTAAGCCGTTTCGACGAGGTCGGTGCAGATGTCCGGCTCAGGGCCCGGTTCGCCGATCTTGCCAATGAAAACGTGTATGCCGCCAAAGGGGACCCGATACCCGTACTCGATTGAGCCGGCCTCGGGGCCCCAGCCTGCATCATCGATGTAGAGCTTGCTGCGACGACTCTTGGTCATCTGGCCCACAACGTAACCCTTGAGTCCTTCGAAGTTGCCCTCCAAGAACTTCAAACCATCGTGCGATAGCCCCACGATGGGCGCCAACTGTCGTGGTTTTGTCACGACAGATGTCCTAGAGAAAGGACTTAGTCGTGGAGCCATCGCTACGAATTAACTTAAAGGGGTTAAAGCGGACAAGGGACGCAAGAGAGTTTTATACTAGTTCGGCCCCTTACAATGAAGGTAAAAGCCTACGTCTAGTTGTGATGGAATTGCTGGGGTTTCGATGACCAGGGAGCGAATACGCTTTGCCTGAGTCTCGAGTTGTTGTCTGTTGTCCTTGAACCGCCGCCGGGTCATCCCCTTATATACATGGGTTGACTCCTTTCGGTTTATAGAATCCCGAGGTCGGCGCATAATCGTGTCCGGCTCGGTCTCTACTACTTCTATCTTACAACACAAGTTTACATATCAATGCCGGTTTACGTCTACAGGCCTTAAACCGGCTTTGGGCCCTGGGCCTCCATAAAGCGTCACCGTCTGTCTTCATGGACTTCAGATACAGATGAACTACTTATGGTGTTAACCCGGCCTCTCCTGGCCGGTTTACGCCCAGTAGTAATATCCCCAACACCTATGGCTCATCTTAGTGGTCGTGTCCTACATTCAGCGTGTGCTCTGATACCATCTTGTAGCGACCCAACTTCAGACGGTCAAGTCTCTGTGTTCTGTGTCATCCCTGGATCGGTAATGCTGACACACACAGTACTCGAAGGATTTATAACAGAGTAGCAATCACACACTTATTACATCCAATGTCTCAAAAGAGAACTTATTACAATAAATATGGCTTAAGGACATCTAATAAGATAACAGCGGAAGTCTTGGAAGATAAAGTGAGTCCATCAACTCCAACGGTATAGCTGAGTGCATGACAAACGACCTATGGCACCTTACTCGTCGTCTGAAAAGTCTGCAACATGATACGTTGCAGCCCGAAAACGGGCCAGCACATGGAATATGCTGGCAATATAACACAGTAGAGCAATGAACAGATAAATGCTATCACTACATGCATATATGGCTGGTGGAGGCTCTAAGGTTATATTGTTTTGCGAAAAGCCAATTTTTCCCTACAACAAAGGAATAGATTTTATTTAACTATCATGGTGGTTGAAACATCATTGAGAAAGTTCCTCGAACTCAATCCCAATTAAGGTAATCATTAACATCCCAAAAAATTAATTTAGAGTGATGAGATCAAATCAATAATTCAAGTACCAGATACTCAAGATGTCCATAACCGGTGACACGGCTAACCGTGATTAGTTTATACACTCTGCAAAGGTTTGCACACTTTTCCCCACAAGACTCGATCTCCTCTGTTGGATTTCTCGCACTACATGATGTTTGAGATACGGATGACCGAGACACAGTCTTTCAGAAGCATTAACTCTTTACTCTGGGTGGACAGTTACACCTACTTTCCCTCTACATCTGCTAGCCCACCAGTGAAAAAGGTCATGCAACGTACTCAACTATGCCAGAGCCCATAATGGCTTGTGGCTGCACACGGAAGTTTCTAGCATGAACAATCTTCTGATCCCTTTGAGCCTGGGTGGCGGACCGTAGGATGATCACACGGGTACTCCGGGATATCCTAGGACAACACTGGATTCTCCAGGTGCCCACAAGCAATCCACCCAGATGTGTATTAAAGTTGCCACCTTAAGTTGAACCATTAATTAACAACTCACATCTGTCATGAATTCACTCAAACCCAATCCACGTCTACGAGCATAGCATAGCAATATAAGCATAACGTAGAAGTAACTCCCAAGGGTTCGATAATAAACAGGTAATAGGTTCTACCTCATCAACTACTTCCCAGACCCACATGTTAAACAGATCCTAATCATGCAGTGTTTGAGGGTTGTAACTAATGCATAAAAACTGGGTATGAAAGGGGTATGATCAATGTGTTACTTGCCTTGCTGACGATCCGCAAAACCTAGAGACTCGTAGTAGCACGCTTCGCACTCCGGGAATTCTATCGCAAACAAACAATAGCATACATAAGCAATCAAGCAAATATGCACGGGTAAAACTCAAATAAGAAGATCTAACCAGAAAGTTCAACTGAAGAACTCCGGTTTGCAAAAAGAATCAAATCAAACGGAGCAACGAAACTCAAACCACGAAAGAAACAAAATCCGATTACTAATCTGAACTAAAGTCAAATTTTACAGTACCAAAATCTTTTCAAGTTGGTTAAACAGAAAGAGGGCTTCGAGACGAAGATCTAGGCGCTTGTTTCACCTGATTTGGATAAACAAGCGAAAAGTTATACTAGATCGAAGATTAGGGCAGAAATCACGAACGAAAATAATCGCAGAAAAACCCTGGAAAAAGAAAAACTGACGAACAGGCTAACGAACGAACGTTCGCTGACTGCGGCGAACGGATGAACAGCGTTCGTTAAATCGAACGTACGGACGAACGTCCGCTAAATAAATAAACCGACGAAAAACCGAACGAACCGAACCTTTAAAAAAAACTAGATCTAGGGTTTTCTAAAAAAACAACGGTTTTCCTGAGAAAACCGGATGGCGGCGGCGGCTACCTCGGTGTCGACGGGATCGGCGGTAGCGGGCGGCAGGGACTCCGGCGGCGGCGGGTGGCGGCTC
>NC_057799.1:590933882-590966830 GCF_018294505.1 Triticum aestivum | reverse complement strand
GCGGGCTTCGCCTTATAAGGCCGGCCGGGCGGTGTCCTAGTCGAGCACGGCCCATTAGGTCGGTGTTTTTTTAAATAAATCCTGATGCAGAAAAACGAATAAAAGAATTACTAAACGGATTCCAAAAATCCTGAAATAAATTTTCACGGTCCTCTAAAAATATTCCGGACAAAGTGAACATTTATTTAGGCCTCTAGTACAATTTTGAAAAAACGCATATTTTCCTAATTCAAATAGAATTGCATTAAAATCCAAATAAAAATTTATTTATTGATTTTAATATTTTTCCTCCAATATTTCATTTATTTTGGAGAAGTCATATTATCCCCTCTCATATATTTTAATATGAAATATTTTCGGAGAGAAAAATTATTAAAACCAAAATGATCCTTGTCTCAATATTTGATAAAATTGAAATATGAAGAACGTGAAATCCCCAACTCTCTCCGTGGGTCCTTGAGTTGCTTAGGATTTCGAGGATAGCAAAACAAAATGCGATAAAATATGATATGCATGAATGACCTAAGTAGAACATTCCAAATTGAAAATTTGGGATGTTACACCAAACTTGTCGTTTCTTAAAGTTTGGGGCTGCGATGCTTATTTGAAAAAGCTTCAACCTGATAAGCTCGAACCCAAATCGGAGAAACGTGTCTTCATAGGATACCCAAAGGAGACTGTTGGGTACACCTTCTATCACAGATCCGAAGGCGAGAAATTCGTTGCTAAGAATGGATCCTTTCTAGAGAAGGAGTTTCTCTCGAAAGAAGTGAGTGGGAGGAAAGTAGAACTTGATGAGGTAACTATACCTGCTCCCTTATTGGAAAGTGGTTCATCACAGAAATCTGTTCCTGTGACTCCTACCCCAATTAGTGAGGAAGCTAATGATGATGATCGTGTAACTTCAGATCAAGTTATTACTGAACCTCGTAGGTTAACCAGAGTAAGATCCGCACCAGAGTGGTACGGTAATCCTGTTCTAGAGGTCATGTTACTTGACCATGACGAACCTATGAACTATGAGGAAGCGATGATGAGCCCAGATTCCGCGAAATGGCTTGAGGCCATGAAATCTGAGACGGGATCCATGTATGAGAACAAAGTGTGGACTTTGGTTGACCTGCACGATGATCGGCAAGCCATCGAGAATAAATGGATCTTCAAGAAGAAGACTGACGGTGACGGTAATGTTACTGTCTACAAAGCTCGACTTGTTGCGAAAGGTTTTCGACAAGTTCAAGGAGTTGACTACGATGAGACCTTCTCACCCATAGCGAAGCTTAAGTCCGTCCAAATCATGTTACCAATTGCCGCATTTTATGATTATGAAATTTGGCAAATGGATGTAAAGACTGCATTCTTGAATGGATTTCTGGAAGAAGACTTGTATATGATGCAATCTGAAGGTTTTATCGATCCAAAGGATGCTAACAAAGTGTGCAAGCTCCAGCGATCCATTTATGGACTGGTGCAAGCATCTCGGAGTTGGAATATACGCTTTGATAGTGTGATCAAAGCATATGGTTTTATACAGACTTTTGGAGAAGCCTGTATTTACAAGAAAGTGAGTGGGAGCTCTGTAGCATTTCTAATATTATATGTGCATGACATATTATTGATTGGAAATGATATAGAATTTCTGGATAACATAAAAGGATACTTGAATAAGAGTTTTTCAATGAAAGACCTCGGTGAAGTTGCTTATATATTAGGCATCAAGATCTATAGAGATAGATCAAGACACTTAATTGGACTTTCACAAAGCACATACCTTGATAAAGTTTTGAAGATATTCAAAATGGATCAAGCAAAGAAAGGGTTCTTGCCTGTGTTACAAGGTGTGAAATTGAGTCAGACTCAATGCCCGACGACTGCAGAAGATAGAGAGAAAATGAAAGGTGTTCCCTATGCTTTAGCCATAGGCTCTATGAAGTATGCAATGCTGTGTACCAGACCTGATGTGTGCCTTGCTATTAGTTTAGCATGGAGGTACCAAAGTAATCCAGGAGTGGATCACTGGACAGCAGTCAAGAACATCCTGAAATACCTGAAAAGGACTAAGGATATGTTTCTTATTTATGAAGGTGACAAAGAGCTCATCGTAAATGGTTACGTTGATGCAAGCTTTGACACTGATCCGGATGACTCTAAGTCACAAACCGGATACGTGTTTATATTGAATGGTGGAGCTGTCAGTTGGTGCAGTTCTAAGCAAAGCATCGTGGCAGGGATCTACGTGTGAAGCAGAGTACATAGCTGCTTCGGAAGCAGCAAATGAAGGAGTCTGGATGAAGGAGTTCATATCCGATCTAGGTGTCATACCTAGTGCATTGGGTCCAACGAAAATCTTTTGTGACAATACTGGTGCATTTGCATTGGCAAAGGAATCCAGATTTCACAAGAGAACCAAGCACATCAAGAGATGCTTCAATTCCATCCGCGATCAAGTCAAGGAGGGATACATAGAGATTTGCAAGATACATACGGATCTAAATGTTGCAGACCCGTTGACTAAGCCTCTCCCACGAACAAAACATGACCAGCACCAAGACTCCATGGGTGTTAGAATCATTACTGTGTAATCTAGATTATTGACTCTAGTGCAACTGGGAGACTGAAGGAAATATGCCCTAGAGGCAATAATAAAGTTGTTATTTATATTTCCTTATATCATGATAAATGTTTATTATTCATGCTAGAATTGTATTAACCAGAAACTTAGTACATGTGTGAATACATAGACAAACAGAGTGTCACTAGTATGCCTCTACTTGACTAGCTCGTTGAATCAAAGATGGTTAAGTTTCCTAACCATAGACATGAGTTGTGGTTTGTTTAACGGGATAACATCATTAGAGAATGATGTGATTGACTTGACCCATTCCGTTAGCTTAGAACTTGATCGTTTAGTATGTTGCTATTGCTTTCTGTTGGGGAACGTAGCAGAAATTCAAAATTTTCTACGCATCACCAAGATCAATCTATGGATTAACTAGCAACGAGAGAGATGGGAGTGCATCTTCATACCCTTGAAGATTGCGATGCAGAAGCGTTGCAAGAACGCGGTCGGTGGAGTCGTACACGAAGCGATTCAGATCGCGGCCGAATCCGATCTAAGCACCGAACAACGGTGCCTCCGTGTTCAACACACATGTAGCCCGGTGACGTCTCCCGTGCCTTGATCCAGCAAGGAGAGAGGGAGAGGTTGGGGAAGACTCTGTCCAGCAGCAGCACAGCGGCATGGTGGTGATGGAGGAGCGTGGCACTCCAGCAGGGCTTCGCCAAGCATTGCGAGAGACGAGGAGGGAGAGGGGTAGGGCTGCGCCAAGAGAGAGGGAGACTCGTGTCTATGGCAGCCCCAAAACCCCCACTATATATAGGGGAAGGGGAGGGGCTGCGCCCCCATCTAGGGTTCCCCCCTAGGGGTGGCGTCCAGCCCTAGATTGGATGGAGGGGGCGGCCAAGAGGGGAAGAGAGGGGGGCGCACCCTAGGTGGGCCTTAGGCCCATCTGAGCCTAGGGTTTTCCCCCTTCCCCTTTTCCATGCACCTTGGGCCTCTTGTGGGAGGCGCACCAGCCCACCTAGGGGCTGGTCCCTTCCCACACTTGGCCCACGCAGGCCTCCGGGGTTGGTGGCCCCTCCCGGTGGACCCCCGGAACCCTTCGGTGGTCCCGGTACATTACCGGTGACGCTCGAAACTCTTCTGGTGGCCAAAACCTCACTTCCTATATATTATTCTTTACCTCAGGACCATTCCGGAACTCCTCGTGACGTCCGGGATCTCATCCGGGACTCCGAACAACATTCGATAACCACGTATATCTATTCCCTATAACCCTAGCGTCATCGAACCTTAAGTGTGTAGACCCTACGGGTTCGGGAACCATGCAGACATGACCGAGACGTTCTCCGGCCAATAACCAACAGCGGGATCTGGATACCCATGTTGGCTCCCACATGTTCCACGATGATTTGATCGGATGAACCATGATGTCGGGGATTCAATCAATCCCGTATACAATTCCCTTTGTCAATCGGTATGTTACTTGCCCGAGATTCGATCGCCGGTATCCCAATACCTCGTTCAATCTCGTTACCGGCAAGTCACTTTACTCGTTCCGTAATGCATGATCCCGTGACTAACTATTTAGTCACATTGAGCTCATTATGATGATGCATTACCGAGTGGGCCCAGAGATACCTCTCCGTCATACGGAGTGACAAATCCCAGTCTCGATTCGTGCCAACCCAACAGACACTTTCGGAGATACCTGTAGTGCGCCTTTATAGTCACCCAGTTACGTTGTGACGTTTGGTACACCCAAAGCATTCCTACGGTATCCGGGAGTTGCACAATCTCATGGTCTAAGGAAATGATACTTGACATTAGAAAAGCTCTTAGCAAACGAACTACACGATCTTGTGCTATGCTTAGGATTGGTTCTTGTCCATCACATCATTCTCCTAATGATGTGATCCCGTTATCAATGACATCCAATGTCCATGGTAAGGAAACCATAACCATCTATTGATCAACGAGCTAGTCAACTAGAGGCTTACTAGGGACATGTTGTGGTCTATGTATTCACACATGTATTACGGTTTCCAGTTAATACAATTAGAGCATGAACAATAGACAATTATCATGAACAAGGAAATACAATAATAACCATTTTATTATTGCCTCTAGGGCATATTTCCAACAGTCTCCCACTTGCACTAGAGTCAATAATCTAGTTCACATCAATATGTGATTGTAATGAATCCAACACCCATGGGGTTTGTTCATATCTCGCTTGTGAGAGAGATTTTTAGTCAACGGGTCTGAACCTTCTATATCCGTGCGTGCTTTACAAATCTCTATGTCATCTTCAAGATGCAGCTACCACGCGCTACTTGGAGCTATTCCAAATAACTGCTCTACTATACGAATCCGGTTTACTACTCAGAGTTATCCGGATTAGTGTCAAAGTTTGCATCGACGTAACCCTTTACGACGAACTCTTTTACCACCTCCATAATCGAGAAAATTCCTTAGTCCACTAGTTACTAAGGATAAGTTCGACCGCTGTCATGTGATCCATTCCTGGATCACTCTTGTACCGCTTGACTGACTCATGGCAAGGCACACTTCAGGTGCGGTACACAACATAGCATACTGTAGAGCCTACGTCTAAAGCATAGGGGACGACCTTCGTCCTTGCTCTCTCTTCTGCCGTGGTCAGGTCTTGAGTCTTACTCAATACTCACACCTTGTAACACAGCCAAGACCTTCTTCTTTGCTGATCTATTTTGAACTCCTTCAAAATCTTGTCACGGTATGTATTCATTTGAAAGTACTATTAAGCGTTTTTTTATCTATCCTTATAGATCTTGATGCTCAATGTTCAAGTAGCTTAATCCAGGTTTTCCATTGAAAAACACTTTTCAAATAACCCTATATGCTTTCCAGAAATTCTACATCATTTCCGATCAACAATATGTCAACAAAATATACTCATCAGAAATTCTATATTGCTCCCACTCACTTCTTTGGAAATACAAGTTTCTCATAAACTTTGTATAAACCCAAAATCTTTGATCATCTCATCAAAGCGTACATTCCAACTCCGAGATGCTTACTCCAGTCCTTAGAAGGATTGCTCGAGCTTTGCATACTTGTTAGCATCTTTCAGGATTGACAAAATCTTCTGGTTGTATCACATACAACCTTTCCTCAAGAAAATCGTCGAGGAAACAATGTTTTGACATCCTATCTGCAAGATTTCATAAATAATGCAGTAACTGCTAATATAATTCCAATGGACTCTTAGCATCGCTACGAGTGAGGAAATCTCATCGTAGTCAACTCCTTGAACTTGTCGGAAAACATCTTAACGACAAGTCGAGCTTTCTTAATGGTGACACTTACCATCATTGTCTGTCTTCCTTTTAAAATCCATCTGCATCCAACAGCCTTATGACCATCAAGTAGTTCTTCCAAAGTCTACACTTTGTTTTCATACATGGATCCTCTCTCGGATTTTATGGCCTCGAGCCATTCGTCAGAATCCGGGCCCACCATCGATTCTGCATAGCTCATAGGTTCATCGTTGTCCAACAACATGACTTCCAAGACAGGATTACTGTACCACTATGAAGTAGTACGCATCCTTGTCGACCTACGAGGTTTGGTAGTGACTTGATCTGAAGTTTCATGATCACTATCATCAGCTTCCACTTCAATTGGTGTAGGCGCCACAGGAACAACTTCCTGTGCCCTGCTGCACACTAGTTGAAGTGACAGTTCAATAAACTCATCAAGTCTCCACCATCCTCCCACTCAATTCTTTCGAGAGAAACTTTTCCTCGAGAAAGGACCCGTTTCTAGAAACAATCACTTTTGCTTCCAGATCTGAAATAGGAGGTATACCCAATTGTTTTGGGTATTCTATGAAGATGTGTCGGGTGGTTGGTGCGACATATGCCAAGGGATGGCTTATCATTGTGGGAGCCAATAAAACGTCGCCGGTGCCCGGAAACGGGATGAGGCGAAGACATGCACGCCGGCGAATCTTACCCAGGTTCGGGGCTCTCCGAGGAGATAACACCCCTAGTCCTGCTCTGCGGGGTCTCCGCATGATCACTAGATCAATAAAAGGTGGCTACAATCGCTCCTAGAGCTGTTGAGATCAAGGGAGAAGAAGAACAAGGCTAGCTCTTGCTTCTCTCTATCTATGGTGTGTGTGTTATGCTTAGAGGGCAACTCTATGCTCAGAGGCCAACTATGCTTGGGTGCGAACCTAGAAGCGAACCCTTTGCATGGGTGCTCCGGGGGGTTTATATAGGCCTACCCCCCGGGGGTACAATGGTAATCCGACTGGGAACTGGTCCCAGCCGTCAGTGTCTATGCTCGCTGGCTTCTCCGCCGGCTGCTGGGTCCCGCCGGCTGCCGGCGATTTGGTCGACAGGCCGGCCCCACCGCCTAGGGTCTTGTCGGCGGCTGCTTACTGTAGCCTCGCCCGTGATGACGAGGGCTTTGTCGAGGTAAGCGTGGCTACAGTGGGCCGCCTTGGGGGCTATCACTGTAGCCTTACCTCGTCTTGTCTCCTTAATGGGGCTCCTGCTTCGGGGAAGGGAGTAGCCGGCTTCTGGAGGCCGGCTATGCTCTTGGCCGACTGGGAAAGGCCGGGCCGCCTTCACGCCTCTCTCTGGCTGAAGGGGCCCGCAGTCCTTGGGCCGTACAGGAGTGGGTCGTGGATGATGTCGAGGTTAGCATGGCTACAGTGCCGAGCCGCACGGGAGACGTCCGTCCCGTACGGCCTCCTGTAGCCACACCCGCCTCGGGCTTCGGGGGTAGTGGGCTGCACTGTGGCCACACCCCGTCACGTCACCGTTATGTGGGAGTGGTTGTGGTCTTGGCCGGCTCCTAGGAGTCGGCGTCCTTCTTGGCCGGCTTCTTGGAGTCGGCCACCCCGTAGTCGTCCTGGGGAGAGGTTGCTCGAGGCTGGGTCGCCTCCCGGGAGTCGGCTTTGGAGGTAGCCGGCTAGGGAAGGCGGCCCAAATGCTTGGAATGCTTGAAGGCCCCAAAGGCCTGATAATTTTGCTGAAGAACCAGGGGTAGTCGGTTAGGCTACCCGTGGCCATTTACTCCGACAGTAGTCCCCGAAGCTGATTGGGCTTCGAGGTGGAGTGGGATTTTGAGAAGCTCGATCAGCTTCCTATCGTGACAAGCCGGCAGCTGGGAGCCGGCCTTGGTCAGGCGCGCCGCTTGAGTCGTAATCTTCTGGAGTCGGAGGGCGGGAACCCGCTGGCACGTGCACCGGGCCGCGGGCCGGCCACGGGCCGTTGGCGAGCCACGTGGCCGGAAAGCCTGCCAGCCCACGCGCGTGACGGGACGTCACCGCAGGGAGGGGGCCCGCCACGTCCGCGCCCCGGCCCAGGCGCGGATCCTTTGTATCCCGAAACTGCCTGCACGTTCCGTGCGGCAGTTTCGGCTCGCACTTATGCGTAATAAACGCGAGACGTGGGGGGAGTGGGCGCAGTTAATCCCACGTCTCCCCCCACGTCCGGCCTCTTCGGCCTCGTGAGGCTATAAGTAGGGGGAGGTGGAGGGCGGCAGGCCCTCGCACGCTCCTCCTACTTCCACCGTCTTCTTCTCTCGCTCGCTCTCGCGATAGTGCCTCGCCACCGCGCTCTTTGTCTGCACGCTCCCCTGCCGCCGCGCTAGCTCTCGCCACGCCTCCTCACGTAGAGCAGCTTGGCGGGGATTGGGACGGCTCCATCGTCCATAACGACCACATCGACTTCCTCCGTGACACCCGGCGTCTGCCCAGCGCGGACAAAGTGGAGGTCCGCCTCGCGCCGGAGAAGGAAATCAGGCCGGCGCCGCAGGAGGGCGAGCCGGTGGTCTTCCGCTCGCACTTCCTGCGCGGCTTCGGCCTGCCGGTGAGCGCCTTCTTCCGTTCCTGGCTCGACTTCTATCAGCTCCAGCCGCACCATCTCACCCCCAACGCGGTGGTGCTGCTGTCGGCCTTCGTCAGCCTGTGCGAGGGCTATCTTGGCGTCCTCCCCACCCTTGAGCTCTGGGGGGAGCACTTCCAGTCGAAGCTGGGCACGCGCAGCAAGGGCGTGCCGGCTCATACTGGCGCCTTCATCGCGTTGCGGAGATCAGGCGCCGACAACCCTTTCCCCGTCATCACGCTAATCCAATCGGTGAAGAAGTGGCAGAAGTCGTACTTCTACGTGCGGAACATCGCTCCACGGGGAGACTACATCAACCTACCGGCTTACGTAGCCGGCCCACCGGCGGGGAGGCTGCCTCAGTGGTCCTTCCGGGCGGTGACGCTGTCGCCGGCTGGAAACGCCGCCATCGCCCGACTATGGGCGATGGTCCAGTCGGAGGGCCTAACGGGGCCCGATCTTCTGTCTGCGTTCGTCACGCGCCGGGTCCTTCCGCTCCAGAGCCGGCCTCATCTGATCTGTCAGATGAGTGGCCAGCTCGATCCGAGCCGAATGTGTACCAAGGAGATGCCGCAGCACGAGGTCGCCTACATGGTGAACTACCTCGCCAACTGCCAACTCTCTGAAGAGTGGCAATTCGGCAAGGAACCATATAGCCGTGCCAATCCTCCGCCTACGGTACGCTCCCCTTGTCTCTTTCTCTCTCTCTCTCTCTCTCTCTCTCTCTCTCTCGGCCTTGTTGCCGAGTTCCTCTGGGCCGACTCTAACTTAGTCGGCTTGTTCTTCGACAGAGCCCTCTGCTTCGGCCGGCCAGCGGGTCAGATGCGGAGCATCGCTTCGTCCCCGACCGGACCGAACACGACCTGGAGGACCCCGACCTGGGGGCGCTCCATATGGACGACGCCACCGAGCCGGCTGGTGGCCAAGCCGACGGCGAAGCGGGCGGCTCCGGGTTCACTGCTACCTTCGACGACTGGCCGGACGAGGATGAAGCCGAAGCCGTCCCGCGCCGACAGCCGGCATCCGGACGCGGCGCGGGCTCCTCCGGCGCGCAGCCTGCTCGGGGTAGAGGCCAGAAGCGTCGCGCCGCCCAGGGCTTGTTCGCCAGCCGAACGAAGAAGCCCAGGGGCGGGGCGGCAGCCACCAGGCGGGAGGAGGCGGCCGCGAAGGCGGCTCGCTTCCGCAAAGTGGTGAAGCAGCCGCGCACCGTGTCGGCGTAAGCTCTCTTTCTCTGTGTGCTTTCTTTCTTTGGTGGCTCTTGAACTCTCGTCTTTTTCTTCAATGATCAGAGCTCCACTTCTCTTGAGCGGGCGGCCGCCGGCTCCGTCGTCGAGTCGCCAAGGGGCTCTGGGAGCACCACCCGCCGCGTGGACCCCCGCGCCGACCTCCAGGAGGCGACGGAAAGGAACGCGTGGGAGGCGCGGGAGGAGCAAGAGGCACGGGAGGCGGAGGCACGGAAGGCGGCCTCCGCCCAGGCGGCTCGGGAGGAAGAGGCGGCGAAGGCGCTCGCCGAGGCCGCAACCAAGGCCCAGGCAGAGGCTGAGGCCGCGGCGGTAGCAGGGGAGGCCTTGATGGTCACCCCGCTGCGCGTCATGGCGCCTGGGGGTATGGAACCCTCGCCAGGGGGAGCCAGCGGCTCCCAGCCGGGGCTGGGAGGAAGCGGCGACGACGTCGTCATCTTGGAGAAGGCGCCGGAGCCGACCCCGCCGACTGGGACAGCGCGAGGCGGCCGGCCTGATCCGCCGCCGGCACGGTCGGCGGAGGGTGAGCCGGCCGTGGGGGTTGAGGTGGCGGTCCGGGTTCCGCCAAGCCGGCGTGCAGGGAAGGCCGCGTCGGAGCCGCAGAAGGCCGCATCGGAGCCACAGCCGGCCGTGGGCTCCAGCTCGTCGGCCCGAGACGCGGAGGCGGCCAGCGCTACCTCGGGGTGGACGCCAGGCGGAGGGTCAGCCGTGGTGAACGTCGCTGCACAAGACGTCCGGACCCGGCTCCAAAGCCAAGCCGCGGCGCTGAGGCAGTTCACCGACGAATTCCTCGCCACGCGGGCAGCCATCCGGGTTAGTATTCCCATCTTGTTCTTTCTTGATCTTGATTTCTCTTTTTGATCTTGATTTCTCTCGTGGGGGCGCGTCAGCGCACCCACTGGGTGTAGTCCCCGAGTTCCGAGTCGGCTGCTGAGCAGGCGGCTTGGAACTTCTTGGAGGTTTTGTCTTTGCTGTTTTTGTTCTCACTTCGGTCTTCTGTCCGCCTTGTAGGACTACCACAACCTCCGAGCGGCCGCCTTCAACTCCCAGGCTCGGGAGCTGACTCAGAAGACCGCCGACCTTACTGAGAGCCGAGGTATGTGACTTGATCTTTATCTCATGTGGGGGCGCGTCAGCGCACCCACTGGGTGTAGTCCCCGAGATTCGGGCCGACTGCTGAGCAGTCGGCTCGGATCTTCCTTGACGATTTCTTATAGTTCTTCTTCTTCTTCTGACTTTGCAGCGGCCAACGCTGGTTTGAGGGCACAGCTGGGGGAGTCCCAGACTACTCTTCGTGCCAAGGACGCCGAGCTCGCCGCCTTGGTGCAGGAGCGTGACCGCCTGGTCAAGAAGCTAGCCGACCAGGAGGAAAGCCACAAGGCGGCACTGAAGGCGGCGCAAGACCGCGAAGCCGCTCTCCAGGCCGAGTTCGAGACGGAGGCGGCCGGCTGGGCAGACGCTAGGCAGACTCTGGTCTCCGGCTATGGCCAAATCGAAGATCTGGTTGACGGTAAGCCGCCTACCTCTTCGTCCTTTCTTGCCATCTGCCACTTTGGCTTGTTTTCTGATTTTGTGTGTTCTTCTCTTCCTTTCTTCTTCGCAGAGTATTTCCCTGGCTATTCGACTGCCGCCAACCAGGCCATCGAGGCCCGTCGCCAAGCGAAGAGGCAGGCCGGCTTCGAGATCTCGCCAACCGCTGGCCGCTCGCTGGAGGAACAGCTCCTGGCAATCCAGGCTCGCATCCAGCCGGCTCACCGGCTACTCCGCCGGCTTCAGCGTGCCGGGGCGCAGGTCTTGGCCGCCCTCTGGCCCGGCCAAGCGGTCCCTCACACCCCCAGTCGGACCACCGACTAGCTGGAGGTGGCAGTCGGCCGCTTCGAGGCTTGGAAGGCCTCGGCGGCTCGCTCCGGCGCCAGGCGGGCGCTGGAGTTTGTCAAGGCCTGGTATCCCGGCCTGAACCTGGAGCAGCTGGCTACCTGGTGGCAGCAAGCCGACACGGAGCTGGAGCCGGCGCGGCCGGCCATCATCCGGCGGGCTTCGGCGATCGCCGACTACACCGACACCAGCGTCTTCACCCCCGAGGTGGACGACAATGGAGTCGCCCAGCCGGAAGAGTGGTTCGGGCTGGACCCGGCGTATGGTGAGGACTCGGCGGAGGAGATCGACTCCAGCGACGAGGGCGAAGAGGAGGAGGAGGAGGGTGAGGATGCCGAGCCGGCTGGTGGAGCAGCCGACCAGCCTCAGCTTGACCGCTCCTCCAGCACTACGCCGCGCGCCTCCACGCCTCCTGCCGCTGAAGGTGGTCAATCCGGGACCAGCTAGGCGGCCATTCCTTCAGCCGGCAAGGTCGCCTTCACCGACCAACTCGGCCTTCATGTCGCGCCCTAGTCTTCTTTCTTTTGTTTTCCTGTCTTGTTACTTTTGAACAATGTTTGGTTAAGTCTGCAGAATTCCACCCACTGGGTGTATTCAAACTTATGTCTGTTGCTGCCTGTTGGGGGCTTTATGTATATATAACTTATGCATTTGGCCTTTCCTTGTACTTTTGCTTTTTGTCCTTCTGCTTTTTCCTTTGCCGCCCTCCCTTGGTTGCCGCCTCCCCAGTCAAACAGTTGCTCTGCAATCTGTAGCCGGGGGGGGGGGGTGCCTGGCCGATTGGGAAGGGGAAGTACTTTAGCTCTGCTGGACTAAAGCTAAGTTTTTTAGGAAGCCGGCCAGCCGGCTGTTCTGGCAGCCGGCAGGCATGCTTTGAGGCCGTCTTCTTGCTATATAGGTTCGTAGTTCCTTAGCCATTTTTCGTGTGGGCGGCCTTTCTGTCTTCTCTCTTGCTAGTCGGACAGTCAGTTCTTTGAGCTGCGACTTTCAACAAGAGAGGACTTGGGAGCCGGCGCACTACTTTGCTGACTTCAGGAAGAACTTTCAATATCGCGCAAGGCGGCCAGTCCCCGGGCCGACTAGTCGAACCCGGTGCCGGACAAGAATTCGAAATGTAATAATACATTCAAGGATATGACACTCGTCATTCATAGATAAATAAAAGGCAGTCCCCGAGTACTGTTCGGGGGGCCTGTTGGTTTTTACTTAATACAAAAAGGGTAGCGTGATACATACTGCTTTTCAGCTGTAAAATCGTCTTAGGAGGCTTGCATTCCATGGTCGCTCCGACTCCTTGCCGGAGTCGTCTCTCTTGCGTACTCTTGGTTTTTGTGCGTCGATCAAGTAGTAGGAGTCGTTGCCGAGTGCCTTGCTGACGACGAAAGGGCCTTCCCAAGGGGCCAAGAGCTTGTGCTGGCCGGCTGTTCGCTGGATCAGCCGGAGCACAAGGTCGCCCTCTTGGAAGGATCTTGGCTTGACCTTGCGGTTGTAGTAGCGGCGCAGCCCTTGCTGGTAGATGGCGGACCGGCTGAGGGCTAACAGCCGGCCTTCTTCCAGTAGGTCGACGCCGTCTTCTCTTGCTTCTTTGGCTTCCTCCTCCGTGTACATGGTGATCCGAGGCGAGTCGAACTCGATGTCTATTGGGATGACAGCCTCGGCACCGTACACGAGGAAGAATGGAGTGAAGTCGGTTGACTTGTTGGGTGTAGTGCGCAGACTCCAGAGGACAGCCGGCAGCTCTTCGAGCCAGCAGCCGGTCGATCGCTCCAGTGGTACAACCAGTCGGGGCTTGATGCCAGAGAGGATGAGTCCATTTGCTCGCTCGACCTGGCCGTTTGACTGCGGGTGGGCAACGGACGCTAAGTCCAGCCGGATGCCCTGCGTCGCGCAGAAACATGCCAGTGCTCCTTTGGCGAAGTTCGTGCCGTTGTCGGTGATGATGCTGTGTGGCACGCCGTACCGAGTGGTGATGTCGGTGATGAATGTTACGGCAGTCGGCCCATTCAGCTTCTTGATTGGCTTTGCTTCAATCCACTTTGTGAACTTGTCCACAGCAACAAGTAGATGTGTGAGGCCGCCGCGTGTTGTCTTGAAAGGGCCCACCATGTCCAGTCCCTAAATGGCAAAAGGCCAAGTAAGGGGAATGGTCTTGAGGGCAGAAGCCGGCAGGTGTTGCTTGGAACTAAAAACTTGACATCCTCTGCAGCTCTTGACTATTTCCTTAGCATCCTCCAAGGCAGTCGGCCAGAAGAAACCGTGGCGGAAAGCCTTGGCCACGAGGGATCTTGAGGCTGCGTGATGGCCGCATTCGCCTTGGTGGATGTCTTTGAGGATTGCCACTCCTTTTTCTGGTTTGACACAACGCTGGAAGACTGCAGTGACGCTGCGCTTCACCAGCTCTCTGTTGATTATTGTGTATGCTGCGGCTCGTCGTTGCACTAATCTTGCTGAGATCTCATCAGCCGGCAGCTCTCTGCTGACTAGGAACTTGAGGATGGGCTGGGCCCATGAGGGAGCTGTGACTTCTTCTTCTGTCAATGTGGCCACCATGACTCGGGTGGGTGGGTTGGGTGTTGCATTGGAGTCGGCCACTGCTTCTCGTGTCGTTGCAGTCCCCGGGCCGACTGCTGCAGTCCCCGAGCCAGGTTCTGAAGTCCCCGGGCCGGGTGCGACTACGGCAGTCCCCGGGCCAGTCGTCGAAGTCCCCGTGCCGCCTGCGGGACTTCTCCAGTCGGATCCGGCTGTTTCTTGCGTAGGCGGCACGAAGATTGAATCCGACTCTGGAGACGGCTTGATGGACGGCTTGAGGAGGCGCTGGAGGGAGACGCCAGTCGGTATGGCTTGTCGGGTGGAGCCGATCCGTGCTAGGGCATCTGCTTGGTCGTTGTCGGCCCTTGGCACGTGGAGGAACTCGCACCCTTCGAAGTATCCGCTCATCTGTTGGACGAGGAAACGGTAGCTCACCATGTTCGCGTCCTTGGCGTCCCATTCGCCAGATGATTGCTGGACCACCAAGTCTGAGTTGCCGTAGCACAGGATCCGGCGTATGCCGAGCTCTTTGGCTAGCCGGAGCCCATGTACGAGCGCCTCGTACTCGGCCACGTTGTTGGAGGCAGCGAAGTGGATCTGCAGCGCGTACTTGAGCTTGTCGCCTTTGGGAGAGGTGAGGACGATGCCGGTTCCCAAGCCGGTGCGCATCTTGGACCCGTCAAAGTGCATCCGCCAATGGGTAGAGTCGGGAGCCGGCGGTAAGTACTGGGTCTCGGCCCAGTCGACGAGGAAGTCGGCCAATGCTTGCGACTTGATGGCGGTGCGGGGCTGATAGAAAATTGTGTAGGGCGCCAAGGCAATGGCCCATTTGGCCACCCAGCCGGATGCATCCCGGCTGCCTATGATCTCGGCGAGCGGGGCAGTGCACACGATCGTGATGGGGTGCTCTTGGAAGTAGGGCTTCAATTTCTTGGCAGCGAAGTACACCCCATAGCACATCTTCTGGTAGTGCGGGTAGTTTTGCTTTGAGCTGGACAGTACTTCGCTGAGATAGTAGACCGGCCTCTGGACTAGCTGGGCTCGGCCTTCCTCCGGGCGCTGGACCACAACAACAGTGTTGACGACTCGGCTTGTCGCGGCGATGTAGAGGAGCATGGGCTCCTTCTTAGTCGGCGCAGCCAGGACAGGCGGAGTGGTCAACATTTTCTTCAACTCATGGAAGGCTTGGTCGGCTTGATCATTCCACTCAAAGTGAGTGGACTTCTTCATGAGTCGGTACAGAGGGAGGGCCTTCTCTCCTAGTCGGCTGAGAAAACGGTTCAGGGAGGCTAAGCAGCCAGTGAACTTCTGCACATCTCACAGCTTGGTGGGAATCTCCATCTTCTCGATGGCCTTGATCTTGACAGGGTTGCACTCAATGCCGCGTTCGGAGACCAGGAAGCCTAGCAGCTGGCCGGCTGGCACTCCGAACACGCACTTCTCGGGGTTGAGCTTGATCTGGAATCGGCGCAAGTTGGCAAATGTTTCTTTCAGGTCTTCCAGCAAGGTACCGCGCTTCTCTGTCTTCACCACAATGTCGTCCACGTAGACGTGGGCATTTCTGCCGAGTTGTTTCAAGAGACATTTCTGCATGCAACGCTGAAAAGTGGCACCGGCATTTCTCAAGCCGAATGTCATTGTCAGGTAGCAGAAAGCTCCAAAGGGTGTGATGAAGGTAGTCTTCAGGCGGTCAGCCGGGTCCAACTTGATCTGATGATACCCTGAGTATGCATCCAAAAAACTTAACAGCTCGCATCCGGCTGTGGAGTCTATCACTTGGTCAATCCGTGGCAAAGCAAACGGATCTTTTGGGCAGGCCTTGTTCAAACTCGTGTAGTCTATACACATACGCCACTTGTTATTCTTCTTCAAAACCAGAACTGGGTTGGCAAGCCATTCTGGAAAGAACACTTCCATGATGAAGCCGGTGGCAAGGAGCCGGGCTATTTCTTCTCCCACAATTCTTCGCTTCTCTTCTGATAGTCGGCGGAGGGGCTGCTTGACCGGCTTCGCATCAGCTCGGACATGTAATTTGTGCTCGGCGAAATCCTTCGGGACACCCGGCATGTCCTTTGGGGACCATGCAAAGATGTCTCGATTCTCACGGAGGAAGTCGACGAGCTCGCCTTCCTATTTACTGTCCAAGTTCGCCCCATTCACAGTGAACCTCTCCGGGTTCTCCGGGTCCAGAGGTATCTTCTTCATCTCTTTTGCAGGCTGGAAGGAGCCCTGCGCATCACAGTCCTTGGGGTTGGGGGACAAGGCCGGCTGCTTGCCGGCCATGGCCACAACCCGTTCCAACATCTTCTTTTCTTCTGCCACCACGAGGGACTCGGCCATCCGGCTACTGGCCATGGCGCACTCGATGGACTTCTTATAGTCGCCGGCTACCATGATGATCCCCTTCGAGCTCGGCATCTTCATCTTCAGGTAGGCGTAGTGGGGCACAGCCATGAACTTGGCCAAAGCAGGTCGGCCAAGTAGTGCATGATAGGGGCTCTCCAAATCCACCACCTCGAACCATATTGCTTCCCGGCGAAAATGATCTTTGTCTCCGAAGAGAACATCCATTTTGATCTTGCCGATTGGAGAACAAGACAGGCCGGGTACGATACCATGGAAGACGGTGCGGCTCGGCATGAGCTGCTTAGCTTTGATGTTCAGCTTTTCCATGGTATCGCGGTACAGTATATTGATACTACTTCCGCCATCTATCAGGACACGGGAAAATCTGGCAGCTCGCCTCTCCGTCGCAAGGGTGACGTCCAAGACCATAGCATAGGAGCCAGGCGAAGGCATCACTTCTGGGTGGTCGGCCTGGCTCCAGCTGATTGGTTTTTCCGACCAGTGCATGAACTCAGCGGTGCTAGAGGCGACTGCGTTCACTTCTTGGTGCTGCCGGCGCCGGCTGCGCTTGTCGTCGGCTTGACTTGTGAAGACGACGTAGGCGTCGTGCGCTTCGGGAACTCGTCTTGGATGGCGCCGATTGCCGGCCGAGCCGCCGGCTGCTGAGGGGCTGGAGGCGGCGGGCCGGGAGGAGGAGGAGGCGGCTGCATTCCCTCGCCCTTGGTGATGCGGGTGAGCCAGTGGCACTTCCGGGTTGTGTGGTTGGACGGCTTCGCGCCGCTATGAAACTTGCAGGGGGCATCAAGAGCCTGCTCGTAGGAGAAGGCCGGCTGCCAAGGCGGCCGGCCACCCTTCTTCTTGGGAGCGGGCCGTTCTTCGGGCTGCTCGTCTTCAACTGTGGCCACCTGCCGGCTAGAGGAAGTCGGCATGGGGCCCTTGCGCTTGTGGTCGTTCTGGTAGGGGCGCCGATTGGAATCGCCAGTCGGCGTCTTGGGAGCCGGAGCGATCACCTTCCCCGAGGCATCCACTCGGAGCTCGGTCTTCATCAAGGAGTCGGCGGTGGCGTACTTGTCGGCGATGATCAGCAACTCATCGAGGGTAGCCGGCTCGTCGCAGAGGAGTCGGTGCTTGAGGAGGGTGCCCTCTCGGCACCCGGCGGTGAAGTACTCGATGGCTTGGACCTCGTGCACCCCTTCGCAGGAGTTGCGGAGCTCGGCCCATCGCGTGAGGTAGTCGCGGGTCGACTCGTTGGGCCCTTGGACACAGAGGGAGAGCTGGTGAGGCTTGGGAGGCCGCTTGTAGGTGCTGGTGAAGTTGCGGACGAAGACTTCGGTGAAGTCTAGCCAGCTGTTGATGCTGTAGGGCTTGAGGCTGTTGAGCCATGTGCGTGCCGTTCCTTGCAGCATGAGGGGGACGTACTTCACGGCGACGCGCTGATTGCCGTTGGCTATGCTGACGGCCGTGGAGTAGTCGATGAGCCAATCTTCCGGCTTCACGGAGCCGTTGTACTTGGGTGTGTCTCTAGGGAGCGAGAACCCTTTGGGAAAGGGCTCGTCGCGGATGCGGGGGCCAAAGCATGGCGGGCCGACATCGTCTTCTTCTTCTAATGCCAAGGACCGAGCAAGGCGGTCGATCCTGTGGCGGGCGTCGTTCTCGCCGACTCCTTCTCGGCGGCCAAGTCGGTCGCCAAGAGTCGGGTGTGTGATGGGCGGCGGAGTGAGGCGTCCTTCTCTTCGAGGCGGGGGAGGAGGCAGATTCCCTTGGTGCTCTACAGCTCGAGGGCGGCCATCCGCGTCGCGCTCGATGGTGATGCGAGTCCGGCTGCGGCTGGCAGCCGGCTCCTTGTCTTTCTTCTGGCGCGCGCCGCTCGCAGTCGGCGAGCGGGACGTCGCGGCGTGCTCCCGGCGCGGGGGATGGCTATCAGCACGGGCGCCGGCTTCGTGCCGTTCCGCAGCCGCGTCGATCAGCTGCTGGATCCGTCTTGTCATGTAGGGGAGCTCATCGGCTCCCAGCCCATTGAGCTCCTCTGCAGCCGCCTGAGCGGCTCGCAGATTCTCGAGCGGGGTGGCGTAGACGGGGTGATCTGTGCCCAGCATGCTGGCAACGGCTACGCCGCGCTTCTGGACGAAGCCGGCTCGGCTCGGGCCGCTAGGCGGCGGCGTGCCGAAGGCGGCGCGGTCGACTTCGCGCTGGTGGGCCTCGGTGAGGCGTCTCATTGAGGCTATCTTCTTGCCCTCCACGATGAGGGCAAGGCGGCGTGCCTCCAGGGTCTCGGCGTCGGCGTCGGCCGGGATGGGGACGGAGAGGTCGTGCATCGCCGCTTGCTGAGCGTCGCGGGCGTTCTCGCCCAAGTTGGAGACGTGGCTGATGACCAGCACTTCGGTGACAGCGCTGCTGCCGCTGTCAGCTCGAGGGAGGGGGTCGTCGAAGACCACCACGTCGGAGGGGTAGGCGTCGAGCGACGCGGTGTCGGAGTCGATGAGCATCGGGTCGGTGGAGCCGACCGACTCCATGTCTGCAGCAGGCTCGCTGGAGACGTGAAGCTGGTCGAGGAGGCTGACGAGGCGGCTCTCGGGGTAGTCGGTGCCTGCGTCAGACGCAGGCTCGTCGGAGATGCGAGTCTCGCCGAGCAGATCAGCGAGGCGGCTCGCTGCGCAGGTGTCGTCGACGCCTTGCAGCGCGTCAAGGCAAACGCTATCGGGCGCAGCAGGCTGGCTGCGCTCGCGGGGGAGGAAGAGGGTTCCCATCCAGAACAGGTCTCCGGACGACGGTGCACCTGGCCCCACGGTGGGCGCCAAATGTCGGGTGGTTGGTGCGACATATGCCAAGGGATGGCTTATCATTGTGGGAGCCGATAAAACGTCGCCGGTGCCCGGAAACGGGATGAGGCGAAGACATGCACGCCGGCGAATCTTACCCAGGTTCGGGGCTCTCCGAGGAGATAACACCCCTAGTCCTGCTCTGCGGGGTCTCCGCATGATCACTAGATCAATAAAAGGTGGCTACAATCGCTCCTAGAGCTGTTGAGATCAAGGGAGAAGAAGAACAAGGCTAGCTCTTGCTTCTCTCTATCTATGGTGTGTGTGTTATGCTTAGAGGGCAACTCTATGCTCAGAGGCCAACTATGCTTGGGTGCGAACCTAGAAGCGAACCCTTTGCATGGGTGCTCCGGGGGGTTTATATAGGCCTACCCCCCGGGGCTACAATGGTAATCCGACTGGGAACTGGTCCCAGCCGTCAGTGTCTATGCTCGCCGGCTTCTCCGCCGGCTGCTGGGTCCCGCCGGCTGCCGGCTATTTGGTCGACAGGCCGGCCCCACCGCCTAGGGTCTTGTCGGCGGCTGCTTACTATAGCCTCGCCCGTGATGACGAGGGCTTTGTCGAGGTAAGCGTGGCTACAGTGGGCCGCCTTGGGGGCTATCACTGTAGCCTTACCTCGTCTTGTCTCCTTAATGGGGCTCCTGCTTCGGGGAAGGGAGTAGCCGGCTTCTGGAGGCCGGCTATGCTCTTGGCCGACTGGGAAAGGCCGGGCCGCCTTCATGTCTCTCTCTGGCTGAAGGGGCCCGCAGTCCTTGGGCCGTACAGGAGTGGGTCGTGGATGACGTCGAGGTTAGCATGGCTACAGTGCCGAGCCGCACGGGAGACGTCCGTCCCGTACGGCCTCCTGTAGCCACACCCGCCTCGGGCTTCGGGGGTAGTGGGCCGCACTGTGGCCACACCCCGTCATGTCGCCGTTATGTGGGAGTGGTTGTGGTCTTGGCCGGCTCCTAGGAGTCGGCGTCCTTCTTGGCCGGCTTCTTGGAGTCGGCCACCCCGTAGTCGTCCTGGGGAGAGGTTGCTCGAGGCTGGGTCGCCTCCCGGGAGTCGGCTTTGGAGGTAGCCGGCTAGGGAAGGCGGCCCAAATGCTTGGAATGCTTGAAGGCCCCAAAGGCCTGATAATTTTGCTAAAGAACCAGGGGTAGTCGGTTAGGCTACCCGTGGCCATTTACTCCGACAAGATGCATTTATCCGCTTTGGGTTCGAGCTTATCAGCCTGAAACGTTTTCACATAAGCGTCACAGCCCCAAACTTTTAAGAAACGACAGCTTAGGTTTCTCTAAACCATAGTTCATACGGTGTCGTCTCAACGGAATTGCGTGGTGCCCTATTTAAAGTGAATGCGGTTGTATCTAATGCCTAGCCCATAAATTATAGTGTAATTCGATAAGAGACATCATGGTATGCACCATATCCAATAGGGTGCAGTTATGATGTTCGGACACACCATCACACTATGGTGTTCCAGGCGGTATTAGTTGTGAAACAATTTCCACAATGTCTTAATTGTGTGCCAAACTCGTAACTCAGATATTCATCTCTATGATCATATCACAGACATTTTATCCTCTTGTCACGACGATCTTCAACTTCACTCTGAAATTACTTGAACCTTTCAATAATTCAGACTTGTGTTTCATCAAGTAAATATTCTCAGCATCTACTCAAATCATCCGTGAAGTAAGAACATAACGATATCCACTGCGTGCCTCATCACTCATTGGACTGCACACATCAAATGTATTACTTCCAACAAGTTGCTCTCTTGTTTCATCTTACTGAAAACGAGGCCTTTCAGTCATCTTGCCCATGTGGTATGATTTGCATGTCTCAAGTGATTCAAAATCAAGCGAGTCCAAACGATCCATCTGTAT
This sequence comes from Triticum aestivum, assembly GCF_018294505.1. Classification (NCBI taxonomy): domain Eukaryota; kingdom Viridiplantae; phylum Streptophyta; class Magnoliopsida; order Poales; family Poaceae; genus Triticum; species Triticum aestivum. Next base: position 590,945,707 of record NC_057799.1, on the reverse strand, counting down.
GGAGTTTCTTCATGCATATCTACCAATAGACATGGTTCGCATGTCTCAATCTTTTCAAAAATGAGTGAGTCCAAAGATCCATCAACATGGAGCTTCTTCATGCGTTTTTATACCAATATGACTCAAATGGCAGTGCCACAAGTATGTGGTACTATCATTACTATCTTATATCTTTTGGCATGAACATGTGTATCACTACGATCGAGATTCAATAAACCATTCATTTTAGGTGCAAGACCATTGAAGGTATTACTCAAATAAACAGAGTAACCATTATTCTCCTTAAATGAATTGCCGTATTGCGATAAACATAATCCAATCATGTCTATTCTCAACGCAAACACCAAATAACAATTATTTAGGTTTAACACCAATCTCGATGGTAGAGGGAGCGTGCGATGTTTGATCACATCAACCTTGGAAACACTTCCAACACACATCGTCATCTCACCTTTAGCTAGTCTCCGTTTATTCCGTAGCCTTTTATTTTGAGTTACCAACACTTAGCAACCAAACCGGTATCTAATACCTGGTGCTACTAGGAGTACTAGTAAAGTACACATTAATATAATGTATATCCAATATACTTCTGTCGACCTTGCCTGCTTTCTCATCTACCAAGTATCTAGGGTAGTTCTGCTTCAGTGACCGTTCCCCTCATTACAGAAGCACTTAGTCTCGGGTTTGGGTTCAACCTTGGGTTTCTTTGCTGGAGCAGCAACTGATTTGCCGTTTCATGAAGTATCCCTTCTTGCCCTTGCCCTTCTTGAAACTAGTGGTTTTACTAACCATCAACAATTGATGCTCCTACTTGATTTCTACTTTCGCGGTGTCAAACATCGCGAGTTGCTCAAGGATCATCATGTCTATCCCTGATATGTTATAGTTCATCACGAAGCTCTAATAGCTTGGTGTCAGTGACTATGGAGAACCATCACTATCTCATCTGGAAGATTAACTCCCACTCGATTCAAGTGATTGTAGTACTTAGACAATCTGAGCACATGCTCAACGATTGAGCTTTTCTCCCTTAGTTTGCAGGCTTAAGAAACTTGTCAGAGGTCTCATACCTCTTGACGTGGGCACTAGTCTGAAATCCCAATTTCAGTCTTTGGAACATCTCATATGTTCTGCGACGTTTCAAAACCGTCTTTGGTGCCACAATTTTAAACCGTTAGCATCACACACTGAACTATCACGTAGTCATCAAAACGTGTATGTCAGATGTTTCGCAACATCTACAAACGACGCTCGAGGTTCAGCACACCGAGCGGTGCATTAAGGACATAAGCCTTCTGTGCAGCAATGAGCACAATCCTCAGTTTACGGACCCAGTCCGCATAATTGCTACTATCAACTTTCAACTAAATTTTCTCTAGGAACATATCTTAGTAGAACTAAAGCGTAAGCTATGACATAATTTGCAAAGACCTTCTGACTATGTTCATGATAATTAAGTTCATCTGATTATTTAATGAACTCCCACTCAGATACACATCCCTCTAGTCATCTAAGTGATACATGATCCGAGTCAACTAGGCCGTGCCCGATCATCACGTGAGACGAACTAGTCGTCGTCGGTGAACATCTTCATGTTGATCGTATCTTCTATACGACTCATGTTCGACCTTTCGGTCTCTTGTGTTCCAAGGCCATGTCTGTACATGCTAGGCTCGTCAAGTCAACCTAAGTGTTTCGCATGTGTAAATCTGGCTTACACCCGTTGTATGCGAACGTTAGAATCTATCACACCCGATCATCACGTGGTGCTTCGAAACAACGATCCTTCGCAATGGTGCACAGTTAGGGGGAACACTTTCTTGAAATTATTGTGAGGGATCATCTTATTTATGCTACCGTCGTTCTAAGCAAATAAGATGTAAACATGACAAACATCACATGCAAATCATAAAGTGACATGATATGGCCAATATCATCTTGCGCCTTTTGATCTCCATCTTCGAGGCGCGGCATGATCACCTTCGTCACCGGCATGACACCATGATCTCCATCATCGTGTCTCCATGAAGTTGTCTCGCCAACTGTTACTTCTACTACTATGGCTAACGGTTAGCAATAAAGTAAAGTAATTACATGACGTTTTTCATTGACACGCAGGTCATACAATAAATTAAGACAACTCCTATGGCTCCTGCCGGTTGTCATAATCATTGACATGCAAGTCGTGATTCCTATTACAAGAACATGATCAATCTCATACATCACATATATATAATTCATCACATCCTTTTGGCCATATCACATCACATAGCATACCCTGCAAAAACAAGTTAGACGTCCTCTAATTGTTGTTGCATGTTTTACGTGGCTGCTATGGGTTTCTAGCAAGAACGTTTCTTACCTACGCAAAAGCCACAACGGTGATATGCCAATTGCTATTTACCCTTCATAAGGACCCTCTTCATCGAATCCGATCCGACTAAAGTGGGAGAGACAGACACCCTCTAACCACCTTATGCATCAAGTGCATGTCAGTCGGTGGAACCTGTCTCACGTAAGAGTACGTGTAAGGTCAGTCCGGGCCGCTTCATCCCACAATGCCGCCGAATCAAGATAAGACTAGTAACGGCAAGCAAATTGAACAAATCATCGCCCACAACTACTTTGTGTTCTACTCGTGCACATAATCTATGCATAGACCTAGCTCATGATGCCACTGTTGGGGAACGTAGCAGAAATTCAAAATTTTCTACGCATCACCAAGATCAATCTATGGATTAACTAGCAACGAGAGAGAGGGGAGTGCATCTTCATACCCTTGAAGATCGCGATGCGGAAGCGTTGCAAGAACGCGGTCGGTGGAGTCGTACACGAAGGGATTCAGATCGCGGCCGAATCCGATCTAAGCACCGAACAACGGTGCCTCCACGTTCAACACACATGCAGCCCGATGACGTCTCCCGTGCCTTGATCCGGCAAGGAGAGAGGGAGAGGTTGGGGAAGACTCCGTCCAGCAGCAGTACAACGGCATGGTGGTGATGGAGGAGCGTGGCACTCCAGCAGGGTTTCGCCAAGCACTGCGAGAGACGAGGAGGGAGAGGGGTAGGGCTGCGCCAAGAGAGAGGGAGACTCGTGTCTATGGCAGCCCCAAAACCCCCCCTATATATAGGGGAAGGGGAGGGGCTGCGCCCCCATCTAGGGTTCCCCCCTAGGGGTGGCGGCCAGCCCTAGATTGGATGGAGGGGGCGGCCAAGAGGGGAAGAGAGGGGGGGGTGCACCCTAGGTGGGCCTTAGGCCCATCTGAGCCTAGGGTTTTCCCCCTTCCCCTTTTCCATGCACCTTGGGCCTCTTGTGGGAGGCGCACCAGCCCACCTAGGGGCTGGTCCCTTCCCACACTTGGCCCACGCAGGCCTCCGGGGTTGGTGGCCCCTCCCAGTGGACCCCCGGAACCCTTCGGTGGTCCCGGTACATTACCGGTGACGCCCGAAACTCTTCCGGTGGCCAAAACCTCACTTCCTATATATTATTCTTTACCCCCGGACCATTCCGGAACTCCTCGTGACGTCCGAGATCTCATCCGGGACTCCGAACAACATTCGAAAACCACGTATATCTATTCCCTATAACCCTAGCGTCATCGAACCTTAAGTGTGTAGACCCTACGGGTTCAGGAACCATGCAGACATGACCGAGACGTTCTCCGGCCAATAACCAATAGCGGGATCTGGATACCCATGTTGGCTCCCACATGTTCCACGATGATCTGATCGGATGAACCACGATGTCGGGGATTCAATCAATCCCGTATACAATTTCCTTTGTCAATCGGTATGTTACTTGCCCGAGATTCGATCGCCGGTATCCCAATACCTCGTTCAATCTCGTTACCGGCAAGTCACTTTACTCGTTCCGTAATGCATGATCCCATGACTAACTACTTAGTCACATTGAGCTCATTATGATGATGCATTACCGAGTGGAACCAGAGATACCTCTCCGTCATACGGAGTGACAAATCCCAGTCTCGATTCGTGCCAACCCAACAGACACTTTCGGAGATACCTGTAGTGCACCTTTATAGTCACCCAGTTACGTTGTGACGTTTGGTACACCCAAAGCATTCCTACGGTATCCGGGAGTTGCACAATCTCATGGTCAAAGGAAATGATACTTGACATTAGAAAAGCTCTTAGCAAATGAACTACACGATCTTGTGCTATGCTTAGGATTGGGTCTTGTCCATCACATCATTCTCCTAATGATGTGATCCCGTTATCAATGACATCCAATGTCCATGGTCAGGAAACCATAACCATCTATTGATCAACGAGCTAGTCAACTAGAGGCTTACTAGGGACATGTTGTGGTCTATGTATTCACACAAGTATTACGGTTTCCAGTTAATACAATTAGAGCATGAACAATAGAAAATTATCATGAACAAGGAAATACAATAATTACCATTTTATTATTGCCTCTAGGGCATATTTCCAACACTTTCTTCATGACTTATACATGTTCCTATGACTATGAGATTATGCAACTCCCGAATACCGGAGGAACACTTTATGTGCTACCAAACGTCACAACATAACTGGGTGATCATAAAGGTGCTCTACAGGTGTCTCCGATGGTACTTGTTGAGTTGGCATAGATTGAGATTAGGATTTGTCACTCCGATTGTCAGAGAGGTATCTCTGGGCCCTCTCGGTAATGCACATCACTATAAGCCTTGCAAGCAATGTGACTAATGAGTTAGTTGCGGGATGATGCATTACGGAACGAGTAAAGAGACTTGCCGGTAACGAGATTGAACTAGGTATTGAGATACCGATGATCAAATCTCGGGAAAGTAACATATCGATGACAAAGGGAATAACGTATGTTGTTATGCGGTTTGGCCGATAAAGATCTTCGTAGGATATGTAGGAACCAATAAGAGCATCCAGGATCCGCTATTGGTTATTGACCGGAGATGAGTCTCGGTCATGTCTACATAGTTCTCGAACCCGTAGGGTGCGCACGCTTAACGTTCGGTGACGATCGGTATTATGAGTTTATTTGTTTTGATGTACCGAAGATAGTTCGGAGTCCCAGATGTGATCACGGACATGTCGAGGAGTCTCAAAATGGTTGAGACATAAAGATTGATATATTGGTCGGCTATATCCGGACACCGGAAGTGTTCCGGGTGATTTCGGAGAAAACCGGAGTGCCGGAAGGGTTACCGGAACCCCCCGGGGAAGTATTGGGCCTTAGTGGGCCTTAGGGGAGAGAGAGGGCAGCAGCCCAGGAGGTGGCGCGCCCCCCAAGGGGAGTCCGAATAGGACTAGGGGAGGGGGGCACGGCCCCTCTTTCCCTCTCCCTCTCCCTGTCTTTCCTTCCCCTTCCTCCTCCTAGTTGGACTAGGAAAAGGGGAGTCATACTCCTACTAGGAGGAGGACTCCTCCCTCTCGTTAGCGCGCCCCAAGGCCGGCCGGCCTCCCCCTTGCTCCTTTATATACGGGGGCAGGGGGGCTCCCTAGAACACACAAGTTGATTGTTCCAAGCTGTGTGTGGTGCCCCCCTCCACCATATTCCACCTCGGTCATATCGTTGTAGTGCTTAGGCGAAGCCATGCGCCGGTAGCTTCATCAACACCGTCATCACGCCGTCGTGCTGACGAAGCTCTCCCTCGAAGCTCTACTGGATCGTGTGTTCGTGGGACATCACCGAGCCGAATGTGTGTAGATCGCGGAGGTGCCGTACGTTCGGTACTAGGATTGGTCGATCGTGAAGACGTACGACTACATCAACCGGGTTGTCATAACGTTTTCTCTTACGGTCTACCAGGGTACGTGGACAACACTCTCCCCTCTCGTTGCTATGCATCACCATGATCTTGCGTGTGCGTTGGAGTTTTTTTTTTGAAATTACTATGTTCCCCAACAATTGAGCCCCTGTTCCGAGTTGCAAATATCGCTTATTCACCGTGTTTTGAAGACTTTCATAAAAATCGCTTATTCACCCCCCTCTACTCATATAAATAGAACAACCATTATTCTCCAATTTAAATGAATAACTATCTCGATATAATGTTCATGCTCAACGCTGGCACCAAATAACAATTATTCAGGTCTAATACTAATCCTGAGGGTAGATGTAGAGGTAGCATGCCGACGACGATCACATCGACCTTGGAACCATTTCCGACGCGCATCGTCACCTTGTCCTTAGCCAATCTTTGCTTAATCTATAGCCCCTGTTCTGAGTTGCAAATATGAGCAACAGAACCAGTATCAAATACCCTGGCACTACTACGAGCATTAGTAAGGTACACATCAATAACATGTATATCAAATATACCTTTCACTTTGCCATCCTTATTATCCGCCAAAATACTTGGGGCAGTTCCGCTTCCAGTGACCAGTCCCTTTGCACTAGAAGCACTCAGTTTGAAGTTCCCCTTCTTCCCTTTGCCCTTTTTCTTGAAACTAGTGGTCTTGTTAACCATCAACACTTGATGCTCCTTCTTGATTTCTACCTCTGCAGCCTTTAGCATTGCGAAGAGCTCGGGAATTGTCTTTTCCATCCCTTGCATATTATAGTTCATCACAAAGCCTTTATAGCTTGGTGGCAGTGATTGAAGAACTCTGTCAATGACACTACAGAAGATTAAATCCCAGCTGAGTCAAGTGGTTATGGTACCCAGACATTCTGACTATGTGTTCACTGACAGAACTGTTCTCCTCCATCTTGCAGCTATAGAACTTGTTGGAGACTTCATATCTCTCAACTAGGGAATTTGCTTGTGTAAGTGCATCTAGTGCCACGCCTAGTTGGTTTTGGAGTATTGACGACAAACTTGGTTGAGGGACTAATGTGTTTGTGAGAATTGCAGGATAACACAGGTAGTAGTCCCTCATTGATTCGGTTTACCTACCAGAGATGACCCCTAAAAATGTGCGAAGACATTCAAGACAATGGTGGTATGTGAAGCTATTCACAACGAAGATTATGACTCGAGAAGACATTCACGTGAAGACTATGGAGTGCGAAGACATAGTTGTTTCGTAGTTTCCTTTTCTTCTTTGTTGAGTCATAGGAACCACCGCACTGTTAAGTGGGGTCCAAGTGAACAAAGTCAGAGTGACTGAAGTGATGCTCAACCAAATCCTATGTCTTCGAGCGAAGACAATGAGAGCAAATCTTATCCACAGCTGGATGAGTCAGCTTTACTTGTAGCCCAAGTCAAGCTGCCGCGTGTGTTTGAAATCTAACCGTTGGACACATGTCAGTTCCTTAGTGACCGAGGGTCATTTCGGACAAATCAGGTCGGGTTGCCTCCTGGCAATAAATAGCCCACCCCCTACACCATAAATTGGTGGCTACTCATAGTAGTGCACGGCTTTTGTCGTTTGAGAGCAACCCACCTCCGAAGCATTTGAGAGAGAGATCCTTGCGAGGACAAAGCCCAAAACACCCATAGCCAAAGAGTGTTAGGCATCACTGAAGTCTTTCTTTCCGCGTGATCTGAAGATTTATTACACTTGAGGACTGTGTATCCTCCAGCCGGTTAGGCGTCATGTTCTGAGCATCCAAGATTCATTGTGGATTGCCGGTGAACGAAGTCTGTGAAGGTTTGGAAGTCTACCTTAAAGACTTACCAGAGTGATTGGGCGAGGACTAAGTGTCCTTAACTCAAGGGGAATAAGGTGAAGACGCGGTCTTCTGAGTTGAATCTCAGCCTCCCTAACCAGACGTACAGTTGTCACAGCAACTGGAACTGGTCCAACAAATCCTTGTCCTCACCAAACAACTGGTTACATCTCCTCCCTCTCTTTACTTAAAGTTTGTCTTCATGAAGTCATTGCCTGCTTGCATGATCTGATTGACTTCGGTGTGTGAAGACTGTTGTTGTTTGGCTTCATACTATCTTCAATCCTGATCCATACTACCTAGCTGCTAATAGTCTTCGTGCTTTCACTACATTGCTCACTTGACTATGACTTGTCTAGTGTAGTCTACCTTCCGCTGCATATCAATAGGTTCATTTCTATTGTTTGTCTTCAAAGCCCCCGTGTTTTGAAGACTTTCATAAAAATCGCTTATTCACCCCCCTCTAGTCGATAACTAGCACTTTCAGCTTGAAATTTTAACTTCAACTCCTGGAACATCTCATATGCTCCATGACGTCCAAAACGTCTTTGAAGTCCCAATTGTTGGGGAACGTAGTAATTTCAAAAAATTTCCTATGCACACGCAAGATCATGGTGATGCATAGCAACGAGAGGGGAGAGTGTTGTCCACGTACCCTCGTAGACCGACAGCAGAAGCGTTATCACAACGCAGTTGATGTAGTCGTACGTCTTCACGATCCGACCGATCAAGTACCGAACGCACGGCACCTCCGAGTTCAGCACACGTTCAGCTCGATGATGTCCCTCGAACTCCGATCCAGCCGAGTGTTGAGGGAGAGTTTCGTCAGCACGACGGCGTGGTGACGATGATGATGTTCCACCGACGCAGGGCTTCGCCTAAGCTCCGCAACGGTATTATCGAGGTGTAATATGGTGGAGGGGGGCACCGCACACGGCTAAAATATCGTATATCAAGTGTCTAGAGGTGCCCCCTGCCCCCGTATATAAAGGAGCAAGGGGGAGGCCGGCTTCCTTTGGGCGCGCCACGGAGAGGGGGGGAGTCCTCCTCCTAGTAGGAGTAGGACTCCCCTTTCCTAGTCCAACTAGGAAGAGAGGGGGGGTAGGAAAGAGAGGGAGAGGGAGAGGGAAAGAGGGGCTGCGCCCCCCTCCCCTAGTCCAATTCGGACTCCTCATGGGAGGGGGCGCGCCACCTCCTGGCTGCTGCCCTCTCTCTCACCTCAAGGCCCACTAACGCCCAATACTTCCCCGGGGGGTTCCGGTAACCCCTCCGGCACTCCGGTTTTATCTGAAACTTCTCCGGAACACTTCTGATGTCCGAATATAGTCGTCCAATATATCAATCTTTATGTCTCGACCATTTCGAGACTCCTCGTCATGTCCGTGATCACATCCGGGACTCCGAACAACCTTCGGTACATCAAAACATATAAACTCATAATATAACTGTCATCGTAACTTTAAGCGTGCGGACCCTACGGGTTCGAGAACTATGTAGACATGACCGAGACACCTCTCCGGTCAATAACCAATAGCAGAACCTGGATGCTCATATTGGTTCCCACATATTCTACGAAGATCTTTATCGGTCAGACCGCATAACAACATACGTTGTTCCATTTGTCATCGGTATGTTACTTGCCCGAGATTCGATCGTCGGTATCTCGATACCTAGTTCAATCTCGTTACCGGCAAGTCTCTTTACTCGTTCCGTCATACATCATCCCGCAACTAACTCATTAGTCACAATGCTTGCAAGGCTTATAGTGATGTGCATTACTGAGTGGGCCCAGAGATACCTCTCCGACAATCGGAGTGACAAATCCTAATCTCGAAATACGCCAACCCAATAAGTACTTTTGGAGACACCTGTAGAGCACCTTTATAATCACCCATTTACGTTGTGACGTTTGAGCACACAAAGTGTTCCTCCGGTAAACGGGAGTTGCATAATCTCATAGTCATAGGAACATGTATAAGTCATGAAGAAAGCAATAGCAACATACTAAACGATCGGGTGCTAAGCTTACGGAATGGGTCAAGTCAATCACGTCATTCTCCTAATGAGGTGATCCCGTTAATCAAATGACAACTCATGTCTATGGCTAGGAAACATAACCATCTTTGATTAACGAGCTAGTCAAGTAGAGGCATACTAGTGACACACTGTTTGTCTATGTATTCACACATGTATTATGTTTCTGGTTAATACAATTCTAGCATGAATAATAAACATTTATCATGATATAAGGAAATAAATAATACTTTATTATTGCCTCTAGGGCATATTTCCTTCACCAATTATAAGCCGTAAAGCATGGCACACTGAACTATGGCTTAGTCATCAGATTTAGCTTGCGAGACATTCATAACGTCCGGAGTTGCTCCTCCAGCAGGCCTTGCACCTAGCGGTGCTTCCAGGACATTATTCTTCTGTGCGACAATGAGGATACTCCTGAAGTTAGGGACCCAGTCCGTGTAGTTGCCACCATCATCTTTCAACTTAGCTTTCTCTAGGAACACATTAAAATTCAAGGGAACGGTAGTACGGGCCATTGATCTACAACAACATAGATATGCAGAAACTATCAGGACTAAGTTCTTGATAAATTTAATTTCAATTAATCATATTACTAAAGAACTTCCACTTAGATAGACATCCCTCTAGTCATCTAAATGATCACGTGATCCATATCAACTAAACCATGTCCGATCATCACGTGAGATGGAGTAGTTTTCAATGGTGAACATCTCTATGTGGATCATATCTAATGTATGATTCACGTTCGACCTTTCGGTCTCATTGTTCCGTGGCCATGTCTGTACATGCTAGGCTCGTCAAGTTTAACCCGAGTATTCTGCACGTGCAAAACTATCTTACACCCGTTGCATGTGAACGTAGAGCTTATCACACTCGATCATCACGTGGTGTCTCGGCACGACGAACTATCGCAATGGTGCATACTCAGGGAGAACACTTATACCTTGAAATTTAGTGAGAGATCATCTTATAATTCTACCACCGTACTAAGCAAAATAAGATGCATAAAAGATAAACATCACATGCAATCAAAATATGTGACATGATATGGCCATCATCATCTTGTGCCTTTGATCTCCATCTCCAAAGCACCGTCATGATCTTCGTCGTCACCGGCTTGACACCTTGATCTCCATTGTAGAGTCGTTGTCATCTTGCCAACTATTGCTTCTACAACTATCGCTACCGCATAGTGATAAAGTAAAGCAATTACATGGCGATTGCATTTCATAGAATAAAGCGACAGCCATAAGGCTCCTACTAGTTGTCGATAACTTTTACAAAACATGACCATCTCATACAATAACTTATATCACATCATGTCTTGACCATATCACGTCACAACATGCCCTGCAAAAACAAGTGAGACGTCCTCTACTTTGTTGTTGCAAGTTTTACGTGGCTACTACGGGCTTCTAGCAAGAACCGTTCTTACCTACGCATCAAAACCACAACGATTTTTCGCCAAGTGTGTTGTTTTAACCTTCAACAAGGACCGACCATAGTCAAATTCGATTCAACTAAAGTTGGAGAAACAGACACCCGCCAGCCAACTTTATGCAAAACAAGTTGCATGTCTGTCGGTGGAACCGGTCTCATGAACGTGGTCATGTAAGGTTGGTCCGGGCCACTTCATCCAACAATACCGCCGAATCAAAATAGGAAGCTGGTGGTAACACTACAAAAAAAAGACACATTCGTGACATTTTGGGCCGAACGAATTTTTTTCCTGTCATACTTATGACACTTCTATGACGATAATTGTGACAAAACCCGATATCATCATAGATGTGGTGGGGTCCTACTTCTATGACAAAAAATCATGATAGAAAATGGGCTTTTCGTCCTGGGCGGGCCGGAGACGCAGCTGCATGACATTCTTCGGGCCGTCCATGACGGAAAAAACCATGGTAGAAGCGAGGGCGCGGAAAATATCGGGGAGTCCCCGGTTACGGTGGGTGGTCGGGGCCGAGCGATGCGCGTTTCTCTCGTACGTACGTGCGTGTGTGCGAGGCGTTGGGCTCTAACTGAACCGGAGTGACGCGTTGGGCTCTAACTGAACCCGAGCGATTGCACTGCAGGCTATGCGTTACTAAACCCGAGCGATCGATCGATGGCTGTTAACTGAACCCGATCGAGCGATTCCTTCGCTACTGCTGCTAACTGAAGCCGGTCGATGCTGCCTC
>NC_057799.1:590898363-590933551 GCF_018294505.1 Triticum aestivum | reverse complement strand
GTTGGATGAACAGTTCCCGGTGGGGGTGGATGAATAGGACCCCGTGGGGTTGCCTCTGGATGAACAGTACCCCGATCGATCAAGCCGGTTGGGGCTGGATGAACAGGACCCCGTGTAGGGCAGGATGAACAGGACCACCCCGTGGAGGGCAGGATGAACAGTAGACGGTGGAGGGATGGATGAACAGTAGCCCGTGGAGGGGTGGTTGAACAGGAGCCCGTGGAGAGGGCTGGTTGAACAGTAGCCGGTGGAGTAGCGCGCGGTGGAGGCTGGATGAACAGGAGCCCGTGGATGAACAGTCGCTGGTGGAGGCTGGAGGAGGTCGATGGTGGATGAACAATAGCCCGTGGAGGCTGGAGGGGGTCGATGGTGGAGATGAACAGTATCTCGTGGAGTCTCGTTTTGCGGCACGCCACACCTCCTGATGAACAGGACCCCCGTTTCGACTGTAGCGCTCCAACACAGGTCCGTTTCCTCTGTTTTGCGGTACGCCACACCCCTCCCGATCAACAGGACCCCCGTTTCGACCGTAGGAGGTCCGTTTCCTCCGTTTTGCGGTACGCCACACCACTCCCGATGAACAGGATCCCGTTTCGAACGTGGCCGGTCGAACACAAGGCCGTTTCCTCGGTTCTACGGTACGCCAGGCCTCGTTTCCATCGGCTGTTCCGTCCAAGCCCTCCCGATGAACACGATGACGCATTCCGTTCCGACCTAGCCGGTTGGCTCCCCATGAACACGACGATGACGCTGTTTCTCCGCTCCGACCCAGCAATGTACATGAGCCCTGGCCGCACGTATGCGCGAGTAGGCGTTCGAGACCCTGCCCGTACGTACGTATGTGGCCGTATTTTCTTTCTTGCACACTGGCCGCTGTACGTACGTGTACATGCTACGTGCGCGCCTCTACTACGACACGTGCGCACCTCTACATCGACCAGTATGTAAGTACACGTTCGCGACCAGAATGACAACGCTACGTACGCTTCGACCAGGTGGGTCCCGACTGTCAGGCACTTCCTTGCGTGCGAAGATGTAGCTGGTGGGTCCCAGCAGTCAGGGGGGCGAATCATTTTTTTTGCCCGGACGCACTTCCTTGCGTGCGAAGATGTAGCTGGTGGGTCCCAGCAGTGAGGGGGAAATGTTTCTTTCACGAAATATGGTGGCCTGTCTGGTGGGTCCCCGCTGTCAGGTGGAGGAATAATTATTTTGCGCGTAATAAGGAGGCACTTCCTTGCTACGGCCGTGGACCCAGCTGTCAGCCTCTCCACGTACAGTCCACGTCCGATGGAAGCCGTTCCTTGACCACGTTGACCACGCCGCGCCGAGAGCACTAGGGCGGTGGATGACGGCGAGGCCTAGGAAGGGGACGACGCGGAGCCGGGGAAGACACGGCAGTGGATGCCCACGCGTAGAGGAGTATAAGGGTTCACTGGTTCGCTGCGGTGTGAGGCTGCCGTCACCGCAGAATAACAGGGGGTGTGGGTGAGTAGAGGGATGGACTGCCCAGCGGTGGGAGTAGTAGGGGGCGGTGAGGCCTCCGCCGCATCGCAGCCGGCCACGAGAGGCAGGAGCGCGAGGCACGACCGGCACTAGTTTGGGCGGCTGGAGCAAGAAGACCAGAGGTTGAAGAAGCGCTACGGCCGTTGGATGGACATCGTACGGTCACTGGAGCTAGAATCGTGCATATTGACTAAGTTGACAAAGCCCTCCGTCCCCGTCAACTTAGTAGGCCCACAAGTCAGCCTGCCACTATACTGGGTCCTAGCTAGCAGGGGGAGTATTCATTTTTTTGTGCGTAATAAGGAGGCACTTCCTTGCGTGCGAAGATATAGCTGGTGGGTCTAATCTGTCAGCGGTGGTAACGTTTTTTTCGCGAAATACAGAGGCCCTTTCGGTGGGTCCTAGATCTCAGGTGGAGGAATCATTATTTTGCGCGTAATAAGGAGGCATTTCCTTGCGTGCGGCCGTGGACCCAGCTGTCAGCCTCTCCACGTACAGTCCACTTCAGATGCATGTCGGTCGTTGACCACGTTGACCAGGCCGCGCCGAGAGCACCAGGGTGGTGGACGACGGCGAGGACTACGAAGGGAACGACACGGAGACAGGGAAGACTCGGCAGTTGTTTCCCCCGCGGAGGGGAGTACGACTGTACGAGAGTTTACTGGTTCATCTGCCATCGCCGGAGAATAACAGCAGGTGTGGGTGAGTGATAACCCACAAGTATAGGGGATCGCGACAGTTTTCGAGGGTAGAGTATTCAACCCAAATTTATTGATCGACCCAAGGGGAGCCAAAGAATATTCTCAAGTATTAGCAGTTGAGTTGTCAATTCAACCACACCTGGATAACTTAATATCTGCAGCAAAGTATTTAGTAGCAAAGTAATATGGAAGTAACGGCAACAGTAGCAAAAGTAATATTTTTGGGTTTTGTAGTGATTGTAACAGTAGCAACGGTAAAGTAATAAGAGAAGAACAATAGGTGAAAAGCTCGTAGGCATTGGATCGGTGATGGAGAATTATGCCGGATGCGGTTCATCATGTAACAATCATAACATAGGGTGACACAGAACTAGCTCCAATTCATCAATGTAATGTAGGCATGTATTCTGAATATAGTCATACGTGCTTATGGAAAAGAACTTGCATGGCATCTTTTGTCCTACCCTCCCGTGGCAGCGGGGTCCTAATGGAAACTGAGGGATATTAAGGCCTCCTTTTAATAGAGTACCGGACCAAAGCATTAACACATAGTGAATACATGAACTCCTCAAACTATGGTCATCACCGGGAGTGGTCCCGATTATTGTCACTTCGGGGTTGCCGGATCATAACACATAGTAGGTGACTATAGACTTGCAAGATAGGATCAAGAACTCACATATATTCATGAAAACATAATAGGTTCAGATCTGAAATCATGGCACTCGGGCCCTAGTGACAAGCATTAAGCATAGCAAAGTCATAGCAACATCAATCTCAGAACATAGTGGATACTAGGGATCAAACCCTAACAAAACTAACTCGATTACATGATAAATCTCATCCAACCCATCACCGTCCAGCAAGCCTACGATGGGATTGCTCACGCACAACGGTGAGCATCATGAAATTGGTGATGGAGGATGGTTGATGATGACGATGGCGACGGATTCCCCTCTTCGGAGCCCCGAATGGACTCCAGATCAGTCCTCCCGAGAGGTTTTAGGGCTTGGCGGCGGCTCCGTATAGTAAAACGCGATGAATCCTTCTCTCTGATTTTTTTCTCCCCGAACACGAATATATGCAGTTGGAGTTGAGGTCGGTGGAGCTCCAGGGGGGCCACGAGGCAGGGGGCGCGCCCAGGGGGGTAGGCGCGCCCCCACCCTCGTGGACTGGTGGTGGGCCCCCTGGCCTTGATTCTTTCGCCAATATTCTTAATATTTTCCAAAAATAAGTTCCGTGGAGTTTCAGGTCATTCCGAGAACTTTTGTTTCTGCACATAAATAGCACCATGGCAATTCTGCTGAAAACAGCGTCACCGGGTTAGTTCCATTCAAATCATGCAAGTTAGAGTCCAAAACAAGGGAAAAAGTGTTTGGAAAAGTAGATACGACGGAGACGTATCAACTCCCCCAAGCTTAAACCTTTGCTTGTCCTCAAGCAATTCAGTTGACAAACTGAAAGTGAAAAAGAAAAACTTTTACAAACTCTGTTTGCTCTTGTTGTTTTAAATATGTAAAGCCAGCATTCAAGTTTTCAGCAAATATTATGACTAACCATATTCACGATAACATTTAGGTCTCATGTTTACTCATGTCAATGGCATAATCAACTAGCAAGCAATAATAATAAATCTCGGATGACAACACTTTCTCCAAACAATCATGATATGATATAACAAGATGGTATCTCGCTAGCCCTTTCTGAGACCGCAAAACATAAATGCAGAGCACCTTTAAAGATCAAGGACTGACTAAACATTGTAATTCATGGTAAAAGAGACCCAGTCATAGTCATACCCAATATAAATTAATAGTAATGGATGCAAATGACAGCAGTGCTCTCCAGCTAGTGCTTTTGATAAGAGGGTGATGACTCAACATAAAAGTAAATAGATAGGCCCTTCGCAGAGGGAAGCAGGGATTTGTAGAGGTGCCAGAGCTCGATTTTGAAATAGAGATAAATAATATTCTGAGCGGCATACTTTCATTGTCAACATAACAACCAAGAGATGGCGATATCTTCCATGCTACACACATTATAGGAGGTTCCCAAACAGAATGGTAAAGTTTATACTCCCCCTCCACCAACAAGCATCAATCCATGGCTTGATCGAAACAACGAGTGCCTCCAACTAACAACAGTCCCAGGGGGAGTTTTGTTTGCAATTATTTTGATTTAATTTGCATAAAGCATGGGACTGGGCATCCCGGTGACCAGCCATTTTCTCGTGAGTGAGGAGCGGAGTCCACTCCTCTTGAGAATAACCCGCCTAACATGGAAGATACGGACAACCCTAGTTGATACATGAGCTATTGGAGCATACAAAACAGAATTTCATTTGAAGGTTTAGAGTTTGGCACATACAAATTTACTTGGAACGGCAGGTAGATACCGCATATAGGAAGGTAAAGTGGACTCATATGGAATAACTTTGGGGTTTAAGGAATTGGATGCACAAGCAGTATTCCCGCTTAGTACAAGTGAAGGCTAGAAAAAGACTGGGAAGCGACCAACTGAGTGACAACAGTCATGAACATGCATTAAAATTAATAAACATTGAGTACAAGCATGAGTAGGATATAATCCACCATGAACATAAATATCATGAAGGCTATGTTGATTTGTTTCAACTATATTGTGTGAACATGTGCCAAGTCGAGTCACTTAAATCATTCAAAGGAGGATACCACCCCATCATACCACATCACAACCATTTTAATAGCATGTTGGCATGCAAGGTAAACCATTATAAACTCCTAGCTAATTAAGCATGGCATAAGCAACTATAATCTCTAATTATCATTGTGAACATGTTTATTCATAATAGGCTGAATCAGGAACGATGAACTAATCATATTTACAAAAACAAGAGAGGTCGAGTTCATACCAGCTTCTCTCATCCTAGCCAGTCCATCATATATCGTCATAATTGCCTTTCACTTGCACGACCGAACGATGTGAATAATAATAATAATAGTGCACGTGCATTGGACTAAGCTGGAATCTGCGAGCACTCAATAAACAGGAGAAGGCAAGGCAATATGGGCTCTTGGTTAAATCGACAATAATGCATATAAGAGCCACTTCAACAATTTTATAAAAGATAAGAATTGAAACATAAAGAGAGCATCATGAAGAATATGACTAGCACATTTAAGTCTAACCCACTTCCTGTGCATAGGGATTTTGTGAGCAAACAACTTATGGGAACAATAATCAACTAGCATAGGAAGGCAAAACAAGCATAACTTCAAAACTTTAAGCACATAGAGAGGAAACTTGATATCTTTGCAACTCCTACAAGCATATATTCCTCCCTCATAATAATTTTCAGTAGCATCATGAATGAATTCAACAATATAAGCAGCACCTAAAGCATTCTTTTCATGATCTACAAGCATAGAAAATTTACTACTCTCCACATAAGCAAAATTCTTCTCATTCGGAATAGTGGGAGTATCATAAGAGACTTGAATACTATAAATTCTTTCCATATTAAAAGAGTAATGTTCAGAAAAAGGGTAATCATAATCATGACAAGTTTTATAAATATAATCATCACTACTTTTTATAGCATAAGTTTCATCACAATAATCATCATAAGTAGAAACTTTGTTCTCATCATAATCAATTGAAACCTCTTCCGAAATAGTGGATACATCACTAAATAAAGTCATGACCTCTCCAAATCCACTATCATAAATATTATAAGATTCAACATCCTCCAAAATAGTGTGATCATTACTTCCTAAAGTTGACACTCTTCCAAACCCACTTTCATCAATATAATCATCATAAGTAGGAGGCATGCTATCATCATTATAAATTTGCATATCGAAACTTGAGAGGCTAAAAATATCATCTTCATTAGACATAGCATCCCCAAGCTTGGGACAAACATTAATTGCAGCAAATATATTCTCAAAAACATCATCTTCTTCAAACATAGCATCCCCAAGCTTGGGCATTTTCATATCATAAGCATAATCACTCTCATCATTAATAGTATGGATAGCACCAATAGTATAGCAATTGTCTTTTTCCAAGCAAGTGCCAAAAAGATTTTCAAGATCATAAGAAGTATCATTACCTTCCCAATCATAATCATTACAACAAGCAATAGGCATAACGAGATCATCATCAAGTGCATCATCTTCATTTTCATGAGGCACAACAATAATAGGAGCAACATTATTTGGGAGAGATATCTTTTTACCTCTCTTACCTTTTCTTTTCTTCTTCTTCACCACACCATGTGTGGGTTCAATCCTCTTTTGGAGCTCCTTATTAATGAGATTGGTTGAATAGAAGGCTCCTCCTCGTTACCTGATTCATCATAAGAAATAATAGGAGGATATTGGGAAGTCTCTTCCCTTTCATTAGTATTCTCTTCATCTTCTATTTGTTTTCTTTTCTTTATGTAATTGGCAATATAAGGATTTTCAATGCAATTCACCGCACAATACATATAAATTTCTTCTAGATCAATATCGAGGAATTTCTCAAGGTTATATTCTGGAATATGCTTAGTTGCACGTTTCAATTCTTCATAACCCAAAAGCAGACTAAGTTCATTATGATGTGCAAGGGAAATCAAGTCATCACAATTTTTGGACATGATTCGATCATGAAACAATTTGCATCGAAGATTTAAATGACCATGTTCATTGCAAAGTTCACAAGTACGGTAAAGATATTTTAAATTTTCAGCACTCACATTTAGCCTTTCTTGCAACCATTTAGTTTCTAAATGCTTATGCCTCTTGCAATATCTATCTTCCCTATTTGGTGTGTACTTGCAAACCCAATGCACTCCACAAAAATTGACATGTTTATAGGAGACATTTTCATCAGAACTAGTGCAATCATCATTAGTACTAGGGATATTCAAGGAGTTCATACTAACAACATTGCAATCATGCTCATCATTCAAAGATTTAGTGCCAAACAATTTAATGCATTCTTCTTCTAACACTTTGGCACAATTTTCCTTCCCATCATACTCACGAAAGATATTAAAAAGATGAAGCGTATGAGGTAAACTCAATTCCATTTTTTGTAGTTTTCTTTTATAGACTAAACTAGTGATAAAACAAGAAACTAAAAGACTCGATTGCAAGATCTAAAGATATACCTTCAAGCACTCACCTCCCCGGCAACGGCGCCAGAAACTGCTTGATGTCTACTAGCAACCTTCTTCTTGTAGATGTTGTTGGGCCTCCAAGTGCAGAGGTTTGTAGGATGGTAGAAAATTTCCCTCAAGTGGATGACCTAAGGTTTATCAATCCGTGGGAGGCGTAGGATGAAGATGGTCTCTCTCAAGCAACCCTGCAACCAAATAACAAAGAGTCTCTTGTGTCCCCAACACACCCAATACAATGGTAAATTGCATAGGTGCACTAGTTTGGCGAAGAGATGGTGATACAAGTGCAATATGGATGGTAGATATAGGTTTTTGTAATCTGAAAATATAAAAACATCAAGGTAACAAGTGGTAAAAGTGAGCACAAATGGTATTGCAATGCTAGGAAACAAGGCCCAGGGTTCATACTTTCACTAGTGCAAGTTCTCTCAACAATAATAACATAATTGGATCATATAACTATCCCTCAACATGCAACAAAGAGTCACTCCAAAGTCACTAACATCGGAGAATAAACGAAGAGATTATTGTAGGGTACGAAACCACCTCAAAGTTATTCTTTCGGATCGATCTATTCAAGAGTCCGTAGTAAAATAACACGAAGCTATTCTTTCCGTTCAATCTATCATAGAGTTGGTACTAGAATAACACATTAAGACACAAATCAACCAAAACCCTAATGTCACCTAGATACTCCAATGTCACCTCAAGTATCCGTGGGTATGATTATACGATAATGCATCACACAATCTCAGATTCATCTATTCAACCAACACATAGAACCTCAAAGAGTGCCCCAAAGTTTCTACCGGAGAGTCAAGACGGAAACCTGTGCCAACCCCTATACATAGGTTCATGGGCGGAACCCGCAAGTTGATCACCAAAACATACATCAAGTGGATCAATAGAATACCCCATTGTCACCACGGGTATCCCACGCAAGACATACATCAAGTGTTCTCAAATCATTAAAAGACTCAATCCGATAAGATAACTTCAAAGGGGAAACTCAATCCATTACAAGAGATTAGAGGGGGAGAAACATCATAAGATCCAACTATAATAGCAAAGCTCGCGATACATCAAGGTCGTGCCAAATCAAGAACATGAGAGAGAGATCAAACACATAGCTACTGGTACATACCCTCAGCCTCGAGGGTGAACTACTCCCTCCTCGTCATGGAGAGCGCCGGGATGATGAAGATTGCCACCGGTGAGGGTTCCCCCCTCCGGCAGGGTGCCGGAACAGGGTCCCGATTGGTTTTTGGTGGCTACAGAGGCTTGCGGCGGCGGAATTCCTGATCTCTTCTGTTCCTCGAAGGTTTTAGGGTATATTGGTATATATAGGAGGAAGAAATATGTCAGGGGAGCCACGAGGGGCCCACGAGGGTGGAGGGCGCGCCCAGGGGGGTCCCCCTGCCTCATTCCTTCCTTGTTGCTTTCTTGACGTGGAATCCAAGTCCTCTGGATTGCTCCCGATCCAAAAATAACTTTCCCGAAGGTTTCATTCCGTTTGGACTCCGTTTGATATTCCTTTTCCGTGAAACACTGAAACAAGGGAAAAAACAGGAACTGGCACTGGGCTCTGGGTTAATAGGTTAGTCCCAAAAGTAATATAAAAGTGTATAATAAAGCCCAATAATGTCCAAAACAGAATATAATATAGCATGGAACAATAAAAAATTATAGATACGTTGGAGACGTATCAGCGGTTATTGCATCGTGGGCTGCAGCTTGGAGGCGAGCTGCCCTCGTCCTCCTTTTGTACTCATTTGCCTCCTCCCTGGTTATAAAATGTCTCCTCTTTGCGTGAAATTCAAAGAGAGTAGGGGCAGGGAGAACGATATTGACGGCGTGACGCCTGTCAAAGATTAGTCGATACTGGAGAGGTGGTTCATTCCTCTCGACAACCTGATGGTGAACCATAGCATTAAAGTCTAGATAAGTAGGAGGGAACTCAATATCATCATCGCGTATGGTTACACCAAGGAAACCAGCTAAGTGGGTTGCATAAATTCCGCCAAAGAAATCTCCATTAAATCTATTATGATGCAACCTATGTGCAACAATGGCTCCCAAATTATAAGATTTATCTCCTAACACAACACTCCTAAGAACACTGAGGTCAGGGACACACATGTGACATGCTTCATCTTTACCATTTATGCACCTACCTATAAAGAGAGCAAATTAATGTATAGTAGGAAAAATGAATGCTCCCTATGGTAGCTTGTGCTATATCTCTAGATTCCCCCACAGTTATACTAGCAAGAAATTCTCTAAATTCAGATTTCGAGGTTCACTAGTACTACCCCATTGTGGAAGTTTGCAAGCAGTGGTAAAATCCTATAAGTCCATAGTATAAGAATTTTCATAGAGATCAAACATGACAGTTTGAGAATTGCGTGAAGATGAATATTCAAACCTCCTCACAAATGAACTAGTGAGATAGTGGTACTGGCGGCACTTTTCTGCCTCGAAGCTCACAAGATCAGCGTTACACAAATATGCGTTAAATTCTTCCTTCATTCCCGCTCGATCCATAAAGTCTTCTGAAGGCCATTCACAAGGTCGCACTGGAGCGTTCCTTGGTGGCTCATCATCGGCATCGCGCATTGCGAGCCTGGGTACTTGCTTCCTTGAAGGGCCACATTGGTACATTTTCCTAAACATATTTCTTCCTCTGAAAAATTTCTGAAATTTTTAGTATCTTCAAATAAAAGTGAACCAAACTCAACAAAATTGATAGCAACTACTCCTACAAGTGCCTAGAGGCTGTATCATGCATTAGAACTACCTGGAACCATATAAATTTGACATGCAAGCTCAAGAACATGGTCACCTAGGCAGCACAAATTTGCAATGAATAAAGCACTAGAACAAAAACTAATTGGACCAATGGAGGAGTCACATACCAAGGAACAATCCCCCAAAGCAGTTTTGAGAGAGGTGCTTTGAGCAAGGAGATTGAAAATCGCAGCAAAATGAGATAGAACTCGTGCTTGAGCTGGATGGTTATTTTTTTGGGAGGAAGAAGAAGTGTGTGGATGCAGGAATAAGTGGAGGGGAGCCACCGTGAGCCCACGAGGCAGGGGGCGCGCCCTGTAGGGGTGGGCGTGCCCTGGACCTTCGTGGCCAGGTGCTTGCTCCCCCTGCTGTGTTCTCAGTGCCAGATATTCTCAAATATTCCAGAAAAAATCATATTAAATTGGCAGGGCATTTGGAGAACTTTTATTTTCGGGGTATTTTTATATTGCACGGATAATTCAGAAAATAGACAAAAAATACTATTTTTACTTTATTTCAACTAAATAACAGAAAGTAAAAGAAGGGTACAGAAGGTTGTGCTTTCTAACTTCATCCATCTCATGCTCATCAAAAGGAATCCACTAACAAGGTTGATCAAGTCTTGTTAACAAACTCATTCCGAATTGCATGAAACTGGAGAAATTTCGAATAACACTAAGTTACCTCAACGGGGATATGCACATCCCCAGTAATAAGAATATCATATTTCTTCTTGACAGTAGGAAGAGGAAATTCAAAACCTCCAAAAATAATCGATGGAATTTTTCCAATAGAATTGATACTATGAACTTGAGGTTGTTTCCTCGGAAAGTGTACCGTATTCTCATTACCATTAACATGAAAAGTGACATTGCCTTTGTTGCAATCAATAACAGCCCCTGCAGTATTCAAAAAAGGTCTTCCAAGAATAACAGACATACTATCGGCCTCGGGAATATCAAGGATAACAAAGTCCGTTAAAATAGTAACGTTTGCAACCACAACAGGCACATCCTCACAAATACCGACAGGTATAGCAGTTGAATTATCAGCCATTTGCAAACATATTTCAGTAGGTGTCACTTATTCAAATCAATCTACGATATAAAGAGAGAGGCATAACACTAACACCGGCTCCAAGATCACATAAAGCAGTTTTAACATAATTTCTTTTAGTGGAGCATGGTATAGTGGGTACTCCTGGATCTCCAAGTTTCTTAGGTATTCCACGCTTAAAAGTATAATTAGCAAGCATGGTGGAAATTTCAGCTTCCGGTATCTTTCTTTTATTTTTAACAATTTCTTTCATATATTTAGCATAAGGATTCAATTTGAGCATATCAGTTAAACGCATACGCAAAAAGATAGGTCTAATCATTTCAGCAAAGCGCTCAAAATCCTCATCATCCTTTTTCTTGGATGGTTTAGGAGGAAAAGGCATGGGTTTCTGAACCCATGGTTCTCTTTCCTTACCGTGTTTCCTAGCAACAAAGTCTCTTTTATCATAACGTTGATTCTTTGATTGTGGGTTATCAAGATCATCAGCAGGTTCAATTTCTACATCATTATCATTACTAGGTTGAGCATCAACATGAACATCATCATTAACATTATCACTAGGTTCATGTTCATTACCAGATTGTGTTTCAGCATCAGAAATAGAAATATCATTAGGATTCTCAGGTGGTTTAGCAATAGGTTCACTAGAAGCATGCAAAGTCCTATCATTTTTCTTTTTCTTCCTTTTGGAAGGACTAGGTGCATCTATATTATTTCTCTGAGAGTCCTGCTCAATTCTCTTAGGGTGGCCTTCAGGATACAAAGGTTCTTGAGTCATCTTACCAGTTCTAGTAGCCACTCTAACAGCATAGTCATTATTCTTAGTATTCAATTCATTGAGCAAATCATTTTGAGCTTTAAGTACTTGTTCTACTGGAGTGGTAACCATAGAGGCATGTTTACTAATGATTTTCAGTTCACCTTTAACTCTAGACATATAATCACCCAAGTGTTCAATCATATAAGCATTTTGTTTAAATTGTCTACCAAAATAAGCATTAAAGTCTTCTTGCTCAACCATAAAGTTATCAAACTCATCCAAACATTGGCTAGCAAACTTAGTAGGAGGAATTTCAGCTTTATCATATCTATAGAGAGAATTTACCTTTACTACCTATGTCGGGTTATCAAGACCATGAGTTTCTTCAATAGGTGATGGATTAACATCATATATTTCTTCAACAGGCGGTAAATTAAGACCATGTATTTCTTTAATAGGAGGTAAATTCTTAACATCTTCAGCTTTTATACCTTTTTCTTTCATAGATATCTTTGCCTCTTGCATATCTTCAGGACTGAGAAATAGAACACCTCTTTTCTTCGGAGTTGGTTTAGGAATAGGCTCTGGAGCTCGCTCAGGAAGTGTCCAATTATTTTCATTTGTCAACATATTATTCAATAGAATTTCAGCCTCATCCGGTGTTCTTTCCCTGAAAATAGAACCAACACAACTATCCAGGTAATCTCTGGAGGCATCGGTTAGTCCTTTATAAAAGATATCAAGTATTTCATTTTTCTTAAGAGGATGATCAGGCAAAGCATGAAGTAATTGGAGAAGCCTCCCCCAAGCTTGTGGGAGACTCTCTTCTTCAATTTGCACAAAATTATATATTTCCCTTAAAGCAGCTTGTTTCTTATGAGCAGGGAAATATTTAGCAGAGAAGTAATAAATCATATCCTAGGGACTATGCACACAACCAGGATCAAGAGAATTAAACCATATCTTAGCATCACCCTTTAATGAGAACGGAAATATTTTAAGGATATAGAAGTAGCGAGTTCTCTCATCATTAGTGAACAAGGTGGCTATATCATTTAATTTAGTAAGATGTGCCACAACAGTTTCAAATTCATAGCCATAGAAAGGATCAGATTCAACCAAAGTAATTATATCAGGATCAATAGAGAATTCATAATCCTTATCAGTAACAAAGATAGGTGAAGTAGCATAAGCAGGATCGTATTTCATTCTAGCATTCAGAGTTTTTTGTTTAAGCTTAGCTAACAATTTCTTAAGATCACTTCTATCATTGCAAGCAAGAAAGTCTCTTTTAGTTTCTTCATCCATAACATAGCCCTCAGGCAGAACATGCAATTCATATTTATTAGGGGGAGAGTCATCATCATCACTATCATCAATATTATCAGTTTCAATAATTTCATTCTCTCTAGCCCTAGCAAGTTGTTCATCAAGAAATTCACCAAGTGGCACAGTAGTATCAAGCATAGAAGTAGTTTCATCATAAGTATCATGCATAGCAGAAGTGGCATCATCAATAACATGCGACATATCAGAATTAATAGAAGAAGCAGGTTTAGGTGTCGCAAGCTTACTCAAAACAGAAGGTGAATCAAGTGCAGAGCTAAATGGCAGTTCCTTACCTCCCCTCGTAGTTGAGGGATAAAATTTTGTTTTCTCCTCTTTCAAGTTCCTCATAGTGACCAGCAGATATAAATCCCAAGTGACTCAAAGAATAGAGCTATGCTCCCCAGCAACGGCGCCAGAAAATAGTCTTGATAACCCACAAGTATAGGGGATCGCAACAGTTTTCGAGGGTAGAGTATTCAACCCAAATTTATTGATTCGACACAAGGGGAGCCAAAGAATATTCTCAAGTATTAGCAGTTGCGTTGTCAATTCAACCACACCTGGATAACTTAATATCTGCAGCAAAGTATTTAGTAGCAAAGTAATATGGAAGTTACAGCAACAGTAGCAAAAGTAATATTTTTTGGGTTTTGTAGTGATTGTAACAGTAGCAACGGTAAAGTAAATAAGCGAAGAACAATATGTGAAAAGCTCGTAGGCATTGGATCGGTGATGGAGAATTATGCCGGATGCGGTTTATCATGTTACAATCATAACATAGGGTGACACAGAACTAGCTCCAATTCATCAATGTAATGTAGGCATGTATTCAGAATATAGTCATACGTGCTTATGGAAAAGAACTTGCATGAAATCTTTTCTCCTACCCTCCCGTGGCAGCGGGGTCCTAATGGAAACTAAGGGATATTAAGGCCTCCTTTTAATAGAGTACCGGACCAAAGCATTAACACATAGTGAATACATGAACTCCTCAAACTATGGTCATCACCGGGAGTGGTCCCGATTATTGTCACTTCGGGGTTGCCGGATCATAACACATAGTAGGTGACTATAGACTTGCAAGATAGGATCAAGAACTCACATATATTCATGAAAACATAATAGGTTCAGATCTAAAATCATGGCACTCGGGCCCTAGTGACAAGCATTAAGCATAGCAAAGTCATAGCAACATCAATCTCATGACATAGTGGATACTAGGGATCAAACCCAAACAAAACTAACTCGATTGCATGATAAATCTCATCCAACCCATCACCGTCCAGCAAGCCTACGATGGGATTACTCACGCATGGCGGTGAGCATCATAAAATTGGTGATGGAGGATGGTAGATGATGACGATGGCAACGGATTCCCCTCTTCGGAGCCCTGAACGGACTCCCGATCAGCCCTCCCGAGAGGTTTTAGGGCTTGGCGGCGGCTCCATATCGCAAAACGCGATGAATCCTTCTCTTTGATTTTTTTCTCCCTGAACACGAATATATGGAGTTGGAGTTGAGGTCGGTGGAGCTCCATGGGGCCCACGAGGCAGGGGCGCGCCCAGGGGGGCAGGCGTGCCCCCCACCCTCGTGGACGGGTGGTGGGCCCCCTGGCCTTGATTCTTTCACCAATATTTTTAATATTTTCCAAAAATAAGTTCCGTGGAGTTTCAGGTCATTCCGAGAACTTTTGTTTCTGCACATAAATAACACCATGGCAATTCTGCTGAAAACAGCGTAAGTCCGGGTTAGTTCCATTCAAATCATGCAAGTTAGAGTCCAAAACAAGGGCAAAAGTGTTTGGAAAAGTAGATACGACGGAGACGTATCAGTGAGTAGAGGGATGGCTCGGCCAGCAATGGGAGTAGGTGGGGCGGTGAGGCCTGCGCGGCAGCACAGCCGGCCATGGGGAGGAGAGAGCAGGCAGTCCCGCCGGCGCTTGTTTGAGCGGCTGGAGCAGGAAGAGCAGAGATTGAAGAAGCACGACGGCCATTGGATGGACATCCAACAGTCACTGCTTGTGCGTCAACCTTTTTTTAAGGAAAGCCTCAAATCTGTGGAAAACATCATACAACCCATCTGCCATTATTTCTAATAATTTACAGCCCATTTGCTAATTCTTAAGGTTTTTTTGGAGCCCATATTCTTTTTGTTAGCATTACAGCCCATATTGTGGCCACGGTTAAAAAATTATACGAAATTTAGCATATTTCGGTGCAGTCCGAACTGTTTTTAATCTCAAAATTTCGAGTGACATTCAGACTGATTTTAAAAATGAATGTATATCAATATAAAATCCAACAAATTGTCCACGCATAAAAATCAATGCCATTTAAAATCTCGAAATGAAAAAAAAGAAATTTGAAACTAATTACCGGTTTGATGTGTTTTAAAAATGTACAACCCATTTCTCATTACTGATAGGCCATTTTCTCGGCCAGCCGAATGAAGCTCTCCTTGTCTTGAAAGATTTGCAGCCCAATAGTCCTGACAAAGCGACTTACTTGGCAAATCACAAAAAAACTGGGCTGTGGCTGTGGACCCAGCTGTCAGCCTCTCCACGTACAGTACTCTTTCGATGGAAGTCGGTCATTGACCACATTGACCATGCCGCGCCGAGAGCACCAAGGCGGTGGACGACGGCCAGGCCTAGGAAGGGGACGACGCGGAGCCGGGGAAGACGCGGCAGTGGATGCCCACGCGGAGAGGAGTACGAGGGTTCACTGGTTCGGCTGCGGTGTGAGGCTGCCGTCGCCGCAGAATAACAGGGGGTGTGGGTGAGTGGAGGGATGGCCTGGCCAGCGATGGGAGTAGTATGGGGTCGGTGAGGCCTCCGCGGCAACACAGCCGGCCACGGGAGGCAGGAGCAGGCGGCACGACCGGCGCTGCTTTTGGCGGCTGGAGCCAGAAGACCAGAGGTTGAAGAAGCACTAAGGCCGTTGGATGGACATCGTACGGTCACTGGAGCTAGAATCGTTCATATTGACTAAGTTGACAAAGCCCTCCGTCCCTGTCAACTTAGTAGGCCCACAAGTCAGCCTCCCACTGTGGTGGGTCCCAGCTGGCAGGGGGTATTCATTTTTTTGTGTGCAATAAGGAGGCACTTCCTTGTGTGCGAAGATATAGTTGGTGGGTCCGACCTGTCAGCGGAGGGAACGGTTTTTTCGCGAAATACAGAGGCCCTTCCGGCGGGTCCTGGATGTCAGGTGGAGGAATCATTATTTTGTGCATAATAAGGAGGCATTACCTTGTGTGCGGCCGTGGACCCAACTGTCAGCCTCTCCACGTACAGTCCACTTCCGATGGATGTCGTTCGTTGACCACATTGACCATGCCGCGCCGAGAGCACTAGGGCGGTGGACGACGGTGAGGCCTACGAAGGGAACGACACAGAGCCGGGGAAGACACGGCAGTGGCTGCCCACGCGGTGGAGAGTACGAGGGTTGACTCGTTCGGCTGCCGTCGCCGGAAAATAACAGGAGGTGTGGGTGAGTAGAGGGATAGATAGGCCAGGGATGCGAGTATATGATGGGGCCGTGAGGCCTGCCCACGGGAGGCGGGAGGAGGCGGTTCTGACGGCGCTAGTTTGGGCGGCTGGGGCAGGAAGATCAGAGACTGAAGAAGCACGATTGCCGTTAGATTGACATGTAACGGTCTGACGCTGGTAGAGTCGATTGTTCACTAAGTTTCTTTTTTGATAAACCTTGTGTACGCATGAACTTAGTAGGCCCACAAGTCAGCCTGCAAATCTGTGGCAGACAACATAGAGCCCATTTGCTATTTTTTAATAATTTGCAGTCCATTTGCTAATTCTTAAGTAATTTATTACAGCCTATTTTCTGCCCAGGACCACAGTCAAAAAGTTCAACCTTATTTTGCATATTTCGGTGGAGTCCGAACTTTTGTAATCCTGAAATGATAAACATTTTTTTAAGAACTTATTGATTTGCCAAAAAAAACGTTTTATTTTTGTAAGCAAATAAGACGTGGGGCAATTGAGTTGGATTAAGGGAAACCAGTGGTAAAAAAATCAGCGCTGGGAGGGAAAACAACAACAAAAATAAGGATGTAAATATGAAAAGTGAATTTTATGTTTTTTCAATATAATGATAATTGTATATGAACTAGTAAAACTATAGGTAAAGATTAGAAAACGGATGTAGGACATGCGTTTCAAGAGGAAAATAGAACTGGGCTGTGTGTTTGATTCAGTAAAAAAAGTGCTTGCGGATGTTGTAAGAGAAAATATAACTAACGCTGGCGGGCCAGAGGCCAGTAGACACCTGCTGGGCTTGTTAAAAACAAAACCAAGCCTGGGCAGTCTACAGCCCAGTTGAAACTTGCTCGACCTGAAAAAACAATATACGTGCTAAATAAACGAGAGAATTCTGCAAGTACATACTGACAACTGGGATGCAGCAGGGATATTGTTTTTTCATCCTAATAATAAGAGCATGCACTTGTTTTGAAAAATTTGGAGAACTGGGAATTCGAACGGCAGGTGCTTATGCTACCCATCAAATAAAAATCAGGTGCCTGAAAATTCGTTTCGAAACAAATGATTCAGCTTTATATCCACGTCGACGCTCGGCATGATGGTTGGAAGCAAATGCCAAGTTCATACCAAAAGATCGTTAACAACAATACCAACTTGCGGACGACAAGGTAGTGCAAGTACCAATACCAAACTAACTTATAACTTTTTACTCCTGGCCCTAGTGTTCGTCTAGTAGAAACTCTTGCAAAGGACCAGCTCCCGCTCCTTCTCTTGCTCCAGGTCCCCGAGGTGGTACTGGTGTATCACCCAGTTGGTCCTCTGCTGGTCGAAGTTCTTGTTGGTGTGCAGCACCAGAACCTTTTTGCTGCTCGTCTGCCGGCCGTTGACCATCACCGGCAAGGTATTGCCGGTGTTGTGCCACATCGCGTGCATGTCGCATTCCGACTGTATCTTGCGACGCGTCCATGTGCCCCTTCTGAACGTCCTGGAATTGCGCTGGAAGAAATGCTTGCTTAGGCCACTCAGTGTGATACCTGCAGTATTGTCGAATACAGGTTTTAGTGTACGTAGTTGGCATTTTCATAACATCTTTGGCATGTTGCAGTCACTTGTTTCACTTTTTATTAACTGCCAAATTGTAATTGCTTCACCAGGTCAGCGTCTAAAAAGAAAAATAGAGCTATAAACAAAGGAATATGTTTGTGCAAGTAGACGGCCGATCGGTGTCTTACCTGGAAGTTTCTCAGGATGGGTGTAGCATATGCCGTGCTCGCTGTCGATGGTTGGTATGAACAAATCGATGAGAGGGTGAGATCTCGCGCTGTCAGCACTCACTTTGGCCTCAAGGTGCTCGATCAGCTCCTGATCCGTGGGATCGAACTTGACGCCAGCCGGCAGCACCGACCAATCCTTCTTCGACTTGCATGGGTTAATTCCAGTTATATGGTACTCAATGTATGATCAATCGACTGTTTTAAGTGAATGATGAAAGATTTCGACAGATAAGTGGCACTCCAAATCTGAAGTCCAGAATACCCGAACATGCCGCCGGGATTCTTGTGTCACCTCACGCGCAGCGTGTTGTCACGTCAATTCAATGTGTGGACATGATGAATAATTTGACCGACGTATACTAGTACTGCTACTCTACTACGTACTAGTCGTATTTAGTGTCACATTTTAACCATAGGTTTAACTAACAAGTACACACTTGAAGCCTAAGTGATATATATATATATATATATATATATATATATATATATACACGAGATTTATACTGGTTCGGGTCACCGTTGTGGTGTAATACCCTACTCCAGTGTGGTGGTGGATTGCCTCTTGGGCTGATGAAGAACAGTACAAAGGGAAGAACAGCCTCCTGAGGTTGAGGTGTTCTTGTGCTTGGTGACCTAGCGGGTGAGAGCTGGATGAACTGCTCGATTGCCCCTACTGTGGTGGCCAGCTCTACTTATATAGGCCCTGGTCCTCTTCCCATTGAGCGGGAAGGGAGCCAACAATGACGGGCACATTTGAAGGGGGACAGCTAGTACAAGCTATCCTGACAAAAGTGGTCTTCGCCTGTGAAAGGCTCTGGTGGTGACGCCGTCTTGGGCTCCACGATGACCTCCGTCTTGCCGTCCTCCTGGTCTTGGTCTCGTTGCACCGATATAGCAACCTTTGCCTGATGCCTCGGTACTCCTTGCCTGCGCTGGCCTCCTTAGCACCAAAGAGGAAACAAGGACGCTGCGCGCGCTGGCGCCCGCCTGGCGCCGATCGTCATGGCTCACGTCACGAGAGCCTCGTGAGGTTTGCCCTGCCTTGATATCTCCGCTCCTCATGAGCCTGCCTGACTAGGCCACTCCTGAGGAGGTCTTGCGTCGTCCCCCTCGCGAGGCTTGGCCCCTCGCGAGGGTCTTGGATGCCTTGTTGATGAAGATGGGTCGTACGGCCTGCCGGCTTAGCCACGCCGTGGGCCGCAGGCAGGCAAGTCTGGGGACCCCCGTTCCCAGAACGCCGACAGTAGCCCCCGGGCCCAAGGTGTGCTCGGGCTTGGCTTCGCAGCGAAGCCAAGGGTCAAGTACGGAGCACCGCGGGCCCCAAAAGTCTGCGGCCTTGTTTGACGTGTGGCGGTTGATTGGACGTGGGCGTCTCCGCTTCCCCACGCTGCCTCGGCAACTACTTGACCTGACAAAATGCTGGCGCATGCAGCACTTGCCTTCATTGCTTCTTCCTCCTTGCTCCACTGCTAACAACAATGGCGCCTATCAGAAGGTTTTCTGCCGAAGAGAAGGGAAAGGCCCCCCGGGATGACCCGGGGCCACTTCCGCCGAAGAAGAGGCCGGTCCACCGCCGTGATGAAGCAGCGATGCAGGTGGTGACGAGGCCTTGGTCCGAGCGGCCTCCTCCGGGGTACCCGCTACCCTTGTACGCCCGAGCCGAGGGCTCAGGAGGACGGAGCGATGAGCAGCGTTGCCCACGCTGCGTCCGGGGTCACCGCGCCACAGTGATGTGCGCCGTCGCCCCCCGGAATCCATGCCGCGGACTCCTCGCACGAGCTGGTGCTGTGGGCGCCGATGCCTCCAAGCTCCTGGATCCGCTTCCCGCGGTTCTTCTCCAACGTGATGCCGCCAAGGGGGCCTCTCGAGCTCTGGTTGCAGCACGCCGACTGCAGCGCTCCGGTGACCGGAGCAGAGATCGAAGCGGTCCCCATCGGCAAGATCTTCTTGACTCGCGGCTGGGGCGAGATCGCGTGGGTCTGCCATGCGAGGGGCGCCCTCGCGATCCACTTTGAGTACGACGGCGCCTCCACGCTCTTCTTCAAGGTCTTTGATGCGGAGGGCCGCCGCCTGGAATCTTGCTCCGGAGAGGGGCGCCAAGCTGACGCGCGCTCCGCTCGCAGCCACTCCAGCAGCAGCAGCCCTTGGGAGTCCAGCAGCTCTCCTGCGCTCTATGAGACCCTGGAGACGAGCGATGACAGCTACGTGCCCCCGAGCTCTCGCCGCGCTCGGAGCAGAGGTGGGCGTCCGGCCGTCGCCGCCGCTGATCAGGATGGGGTTGGCGCCAGGCTCCCGTGGCCCACTGTTGATGATGGCGTCCGCCATGGGAGGGTGTAGATAGGATTCCCCTTAGTTTTAGCTTTTTTTCCCTGTGAAGAATCATGAATTACCCCGTGGGGGCATGTAAGGGTCTGTAATGTCTTTTGTGCTTATCTTCCCTGTTATGAGAATTTGGTGAACGCATGTCCCGTTAAGGCTCGGTCCCCCTTTCTTTCCTCGCGATAGCTTGTTGCTCTATGCTGACAGGTCCCGGTCCCCAGGCAGGCTACAGCCGTCGCTGGTATGCCAGGTCGCGTGCCGTGGTCAAGGCCAGGAGGTGTGCGGCCCGATGTCCAGTAAGAGCCCCTGAGGCGCGATGCTCAGGAGGTCCCCCTTAGCGCTCAAGCAGCCATGGTAAGGCGAGAAAGGGAGTTGACGTGGCCGCAACGGGGTTGCGGCAAGGCGTGAGTGACCATTAGGCCCAAACATTTAGCCGATCCGAGGGTGGGACTTATCTTGTTGACTTCGTGGCGATTCCTGACGTTGCACTAGGGCTGCGCGCCTACTTGTGCGGCATAGCTAGGCCGGCCCATACGAGTTTCCCTCCCCCATGCTCTCCTTAGTGCTCTGCGTCCTCAGGTCCCGGCCCTCGAGCGAGCTCAGCCGCCGCTGGTATTCCAGGTCGCGATGTCGTGGTCAAGGCCGGGGGTGAGGGATGGAGAGCCAGTAAGAGCTCCCGAGTCGCGATGCTCAGGAGCCCCCTTTTAACGCGCAAGCGAATCGCAGGAGAGAAAAGGAGACTCGCGGTGCCACCTGCTATCCTCCCCATGGGGTCCCTGTGAATAGGCACAAGAAGAACATGGTTTGCCGTTACAACTGCCAGCCCGCCGCTGGTTGCTCTGGATGAAGTGAAGGCATTGAGGGCCTGGTGAGGTGACGTGCGCGGGGCGTGCCTCAAGCCAGAGCTCGGCCGCTCAGATTTGTCGACGTGGCAGGGACGGACCCATGCACCCGTGCCGTGCCTGTGAGAAGGCCCCGTGGGAGGCGATGATCGAGCAGGTCCGTAGGCAGGTTAAGCATGGAAAGCAGATCAGCTTGGGTAAATGCAGGAAGATACATGCCACTAGGTCCAGCCCGAGCGGCTTGGGGATGATGTAGCCCGAGGGGCGCCCCTAGAAAGGTAAGCTAAAGACATAAGCAAAGGGATACATGCCACAGGGACGGACCCATGTGGCCTGGGAATGATGCAGCCCGTGGGGCGCTCCCAGCTAAACGAGCTTGGAAGATGTCACCTGGTTCTGTAGACGAAGTAGAGTTGGTGCAGCTGAAGGCGTGCGTCGAAGGAGTTTCCCTTCATGAGCCACCGGAGCCCTGAGCCTCGGGAGGCTCTGGGGGCTCGGGAGGTTCCCTGAAGACCGTCTCCATTTCCTCCAGGACGGCGTGGTACCTGGCCTCCTGAGCCGCCAGGACACGCCGCATGTTCCGCTGATAGGCTGACACCACGCTCGGCAAGCCGAAGGGCATGCGAACGTAGCTGTGTGGAGGGTCCTCGCAGCGGCCCACACGCGAAGGCCAGAAGCGCTCCTGAGATGTGGCCCTATTGAGCCCTGGGATGTCGATGCAAACTCGCAGCCCGGCATCCTCACCTGGATGGGGAGCTGCGCCTTGTGAGCGGCTGTCGCCGCGCATGGCTCTTGCGTCTTGAAGTTCCTGTGTGGTCTTGGCAATGAACTCCTGAGTGGTGGGCACTCCTTGCCCTGTGTTCTCCTGAGGGAAATGTGCCGCGAAATACGCCTCCAAGTGGTGCCCAAGCGCCTCCCTCGTGAGGTTCGCAAGGTTTGAGGCCCTCCAGAAGAGAGCCCCCGAGCCCTGCCCGAGGAGGGCGCCAGGCGCGGCTTCCTATGCGATGGAGGGAGGCGCCCCTGGGACGGACGCTGATCCTGATGAGGCTCCTGCCACGACGCCATCCTCCTGAGGTCCTGCGTGGCGCAGCTGCTTCTTCTTGGGGGTGGCCTCCGAAGGGCCCTCACTTCTGCTGTCGGGATCGTTGATTGCTGCAGCCTGGAAGGCGCGCTCAAGGGAGCACACCGCATCTCTTTCTTCACATGGGACCGTGATGATTCCTCCACTTCCTGGCATCTTGAGGACGTTGTAGCCGTGATGGGTGACTACCATGAACTTGGCCAGGGCCGGATACCCGAGGATGGCGTTGTATGGCAGGCGGATGTGCGCGACATCGAAATCGATGAGCTCGGTGCGGTAGTTCTTGCGCTCTCCGAAGGTGACAGGCAGGGGGGCCTGCCCTATCGGTGTGGTGGAACCGTTGGTCACTCCTGAGAAGGGTTTGGTAGGCTGGAGCTGCTCATATGGCACTTGGAGGTTGTCGAATGTGTCGACGGACAGGATGTTGAGCCCTGCGCCGCCGTCGATGAGGGTCTTGGTAACCTACACATTGCTGATGACTGGGGAACACAACATCGGGAGGGCGCCAGTGGTGGCCGCGCACTAGAGCTGATCTGCCGAGTTGAAAGTGATGGTGCATTGGGACCACTTGAGCGGGCGCGTGGCCTCGAGCTTGGGGAGCACCGCGTTCACCTCGCGAGCGAACTATTTGAAGATGCACTGAGAGGCTGGGGCCTGGGCGCCGCCCAAGATGCATGCGATTGCACGCGGCTCCTGGAAGCCCCTAGCCCCCTCGTCTTGATGGTGGTCGTCGTTCCTTCTTGGTGGCGGCAGTGGGGGAAGACCGGCGTTGCTTTGGGGGCGATCCTCACGAGGCTGGTCCCTCCAGGCCCCCTAGCGGGGATGGTCCTGCCAGCGGTCCTCACGAGGCCTATCGCGCCATTCCTGGCGCGGGCCACGGTCGTCCCAACGTCCGCCTCCACGTCCTCCTCCACGGTCGTAGCCCCGGTCGCTGCGCTCGGGGCGTTGAGCGAAGCATCCTTCTCGTATGGCTCTGAGCTCTTGACAGTCGCTGGTGTTGTGGGTGTTCAGGTTGTGGAAGGCGCAGAACGGTCGGCTGTTCTTGGATGACTCGGGGTGATCTCTGCCCCGCTTGGTGTCGGGCTCCGCTGCGAGCACTGCTGCTTCCTTGCGCTTCACGTCCTTGGCCTTGGCCTTCTTCTCCTCTGCTCCTGCAGCTGGCAGCTCGAGGAGGGAGAGGCGTCCCCTCCTCGGCTCTTGCGCACTTGGTTGCCAGGTTGAACAACTCCTGAGATGTGAGAGCTCCTCGTGGATAGCGAGCTCTTTCTTCATCTTGACGTCACGGACGCCGTCTGAGAACGCGGAGATGATGGCCTCGTCCGTGACCTTGGGGATCTTGAGGCGGGTGTTGTTGAAGCGCTGGATGTACTTCTGGAGGGTCTCTCCTGGTTGTTGCTTGATGCAGCGCAGGTCGCCCGCGGCCGCCGCGCGGTCGCGAGTGCCCTGGAAGTTGGCGACGAAGCGGTCGCGCTTCTCGTCCCAGGAGGAGATCGAGCCGTGCTGCAGGTTCAGGAGCCAGGAGCGGGCTCCATCCTTGAGAGCCATGGGAAACCAGTTCGCCATGACTTTCTCATCGCCGTTGGCCGCTTCGATGCTCAGCTCATAGAGCTGCAGGAACTCCGCGGGGTTGGCGGTGTCTTCGTAGCGAGGAAGCAGATCCGGC
Source organism: Triticum aestivum (assembly GCF_018294505.1). Taxonomy (NCBI): domain Eukaryota; kingdom Viridiplantae; phylum Streptophyta; class Magnoliopsida; order Poales; family Poaceae; genus Triticum; species Triticum aestivum. The sequence continues at coordinate 590,909,090 of NC_057799.1, read as the reverse complement.
ATGAACTTGCCTGGCCAGGCGACGCTACGCAGCTCGGGGGTGAAGGCGTGGCAGCCGGCCGTGGTTGCTGGGGCGCGCTTCAGAGGTGGAGCTTGGTCTTGATGAGGTCCGCGCGGTGCCGCCGCGGGCGGTGCGCGGTCTTGACGAGGCGGCGCGGGAAGCGCGGGTGCAGCTTCTCGCGGCCGAGGGATTTCTTGGCAGCTTCTCTCTTCACGCGCGGGCACCGGGCGTGGCGGATCACGCCGCGGGGCCACGCGTCTTGGTGCCAAGGCACCGTCTTGGGGCAGAGGTGGTGGAGGCGCGCCATGAGCCTCATCGCCCGTGGCCGGCTGAGGGTGAGGCAGAGAGAGGGACGGCGCCGGGGAGCCCCCTGCGGCGCGGACGAGCTCGGCGACGCGGTCGAGCCACTACTCGTAGAGGTCATCGACTGGGCGGTAGCGTAGGAGTTCGTTTGCGGCGAGGAGTGCGGCCCGCGCCTCCATGGGAGCGCGGTGTGCGTGAGACGAGGAACTGGCCAGGGTCAGCGATGGAGTGGCGGTGAGGCCGTCCTGCCGCACCGAAGGATGCAGCGAGGACGCCTGCCGCTCGTTCCCCGCCGGGCCGGTGGCAGCATTGGCGGCGGGAGACGGAGAACGACGAGGTGGCCTGCCGACGGGAGCCGTCTGAGCAACGCGGGCGGTGAGGGCAGACCGACGCTCAGCTCGAGCACGGCGAGCGTCCGCCATGGAGACGACGGAGCGACGGAGTGACGAACTGATGGAAGGGAAGCTACGGCGCACCCCTACCTGGCGCGCCAAATGTCGGATGTGGGGTTCCGGCAAACCCTTAAGGTTCGAACACTGGGGTGCGCGCGAAGTCTTTCCCTCCTACCAATCTACGCCCTAACTCGCTAAGATCTCGCGGACGAACTCGACGAACTCTCAACACAAAGAGACACGAGATTTATACTGGTTCGGGCCACTGTTGTGGTGTAATACCCTACTCCAGTGTGGTGGTGGATTGCCTCTTGGGCTGATGAAGAACAGTACAAAGGGAAGAACAGCCTCCTGAGGTTGAGGTGTTCTTGTGCTTGGTGACCTAGCGGGTGAGAGCTGGATGAACTGCTCGATGCCCCCTACTGTGGTGGCCAGCTCTACTTATATAGGCCCTGGTCCTCTTCCCAAATATTGAGCGGGAAGGGAGCTAACAACGGCAGGCAAATTTGAAGGGGGGCAGCTAGTACAAGCTATCCTGACAAAAGTGGTCTTCGCCTACGAAAGGCTCTGGTGGTGACGTCGTGTTGGGCTCCACGATGACCTCCGTCTTGCCGTCCTCCTGGTCTTGGTCTCGTTGCACCGATATAGCAACCTTTGCCTGATGCCTCGGTACTCCTCGCCTACGCTGGCCTCCTTAGCACCAAAGTGGAAACAAGGACGCTGTGCGCGCTGGCGCCCACCTGGCGCCGATCGTCATGGCTCACGTCACGAGAGCCTCGTGAGGTTTGCCCCGCCTTGATATCTCCGCTCCTCGTGAGCCTGCCTGACTAGTCCACTCCTGAGGAGGTCTTGCGTTGTCCCCCTCGCGAGGGTCTTGGATGCCTTGTTGATGAAGGTGGGCCGTACGGCCTGCCGGCTTAGCCACGCCGTGGGCCGCAGGCATGCAAGTCTGGGGACCCCCGTTCCCAGAACGCCGACAACAACCTTCAGCAAACAGGGGTCGAGCCAATAGCTCGACGCGTCTCGTGCGTAGTAGGCAGGAGTGTCCGGCGGGCCACGTGGCTCAATGCCGGCGGTATCCAAAGATGGAAGGGTGATCTCTCGCTGGGTGTAGATATCCACGAGACGACACGGACTACCGGATTGGTGGATGAGGACGATCCAGTGGGCCTTCATGCCCGCCCAGTAGTGGCTGCGCATGAAGGGCAGGTGGACGGGTAGTGGTAGCATGTCGAGGGGCACCACGGCAACCTCCGTAGGATCGTCAAGTCGGTGTCTGGGCCACCTTTGAGGATCGGGCATCAGCAAGCAGGGTGTCTTCAAAAGAGCCGGCCGGTTCCAGACGAGTAGACGGTACAAAGATATCAAGCATGCGGCCAGACGGACGGTGCTGAGTAGGTCCATACGATTACAGATCTGCTCCAAGAGAACATCAGGGAGGGAATTCCAATCGCAGCTCTGCGTGTCAGTCGGGTCTTCCATTGGGGTTTTCGGTGCCTGCGAGCCAGCGGGGAAGTGGATTCGGGCGGGCGAGCAAAGAAGCTTCTCTTCGTGTGTCCGAGCAGTGAGCGGGAGGATATGGTACGCGCGAGCTACCAAGGAAGAAAGCGCGGGCGAGCGAGCAGTGAGCGGGGGGAAATGGTGTGCGGCCGATGAATGGGAAGAGAGGAGGAAGAAGAAGAGAGGAGGAAGAAGAGTGGAAGACGGGGAAGAAAGTGCATTAAATCTCAATTCTACTACTACCAGGATATACCGTCCTTCGGAGTGTAAATAGTTACACCGATGACATGTGGGTCTACCACAAGAGGGCCCATATGTCAGTTAATGGAGGACAGAAGTGTGCTCTACTGGCAAACATGATGGCAGTACTGGGTAAGGCTGATTTAGTAACACCAACACGCTGGTTCAGCTTATTAATTAAGTGTCCCATCTGCTGCAGCGTGTATTGTCACTTCACTGCAAAGACTAGTTGAATAGTTCTCTCTGACCGAGATGGGGAATAATGGATTGTGAAGACTTCCTTTCTACATTATCCCTATGCCTCTACGCTCACTTCACTCATTTTGCTCCGTACGTAGTCACTTGTTGAAATCTCTAGAAAGACAAATACTCCGTATTTGGGAACAGAGGGAGGATTTTACTCCGTATTTGGGAACAGAGGGAGGATTTTACTCCGTATTTGGGAATAGAGGGAGTATCACCATATGAAGGGAACAGAGGAAGCTTGAAATATGAACATGTCAATGGGAGGGAGAAAGCCCCATGCATGCATGCATGCAACATGCAACACTTACACGTACACATGGACGCACGCAACACTCACGCACCCATGCGGCACACAGCACACGACACAACACACACGCTCACGCTCAAGTGCTCAACCTACTCCCTACGTCCGTGAAAGACTGTACGTTTAGAGATTTACACATTGACCAGGGCATAATTAACGCCCAAAAGTTATGTGTGCATGCGACCATTGAGAGAATAAGGTCGTTGCATGCTGTTATTAAGGATAGACATGTAGCCTATACCTAGAGTACAAGTTGGTGCATTAGTCAATCAATATCGATTTAGATTAATGGCTAAATGCATTGGAAGTGTAGATGTACTACACTCTTTGTTTTTAGCTGATTTCTTTGCTCTGCCAACTAACAGGTGGGACCCAGAAACCAGGTGACAATTTAACCAGTCAACAAAGTGCCATGTCGACTATGTGGCCAGTCAGTAGGGTGCAATACGGTGCTCTACGATGAGCTAGTGATCGTATAATCACCGCAAAACTATATATAGTGACCGTAAAGAGTGTATTGTTACATACGTTGACCGCTAGTGTATTTTTCTCGTTTCAAATTAAGCCATATTAACCGGAAAGGACGCAGTATGGACTAGTACTAGTACTGCTTTGATGTGTCCCGTCAACTCGCCGAATGAGGAGAAGCTTGCTTACTACGCCTCTCCCTCGCCCACGCGCGCGGTGGTTCGTAGGACGAGGAGAGGGTTTTGACTACAGCGTGCCCTCTCCCTCTCCCTCTCCCTCGCCCTCGCCCTCGCGGTGGACGTGCAGCAGTTCAATCGGTGTCAGATTACCAGAAGCATAATGTGTACTGTAGTATCATCATTGTTGGACCTTCCGAAGAGGCGAAGAGCCAAGTGCAAGGTTCACACGAGTACGAACTGTTCAACCTCTTGAAGAGGCAAAGAGCCAAGCGCAAGGTTTTATAGGAGTTGTCGTCCTAGTAGGAGCGTACTACAACTATAGCGAACGATGCTACTGTATGATGCCGCCACGTCACGTATATCCAAAGCTGTGCCACCTTTTTTTTTCTCAAAGAGCGTGTTGGAGCCCGTGCAACAACCACACAAGTTGCACGTACACATAACACATTTACTAGTAATAAATTCTAAAGGACAAATTCTAGTATGCCACACAAGTTCATCTCCAACTCATGTGATAAATTTGTGCATGACTAGTGTACATATATTCACAGCGCTACCGTTCACAATTTACCGTACTCCACTTACACGTTATAGATGGGATACATGTCCTCCTCCAGGTTCCAGTCCCAGGTGTTCTTCATGGATGGCACGATCCATAGCAGTGGGCAACGGGGATCATTGTCACAGCTTTCTAGTCCGGTTCCACATGATGGAGACTCATCCAAGCTGAAGCGGCATAAATCAGGGGTAGCGTGTCCCAGCATGTCGTTCATCCGACGGTGTGCACGGAAGACACAACCATGCTTCATGAACGGCATGCCTTCCGTGTCATGCACGGAAGGTGGCATCCGCTTCACAATGGGGTAGCTGTCCCTAATGAAAAGTGAGTACTCTCCAAGAGTGTTCCTCGGCACCCACATAGCATCACGAGGGTCGAACTCGGCGCCATTCATCTGGTACACGCGGCATCTCATATCTGGACACATGGTGACATACATAGTCAAGGTCCATGCATAATAATGTTGTGCTCAAATATGGCGGTCAGTAATACTATGCAGCAAATAGTACTACTCAGGTATAGAGGAAGTAAAATAACCGGCTTATTATATATAGCCACTCTTGGCTACATGGATGAGATAGTAAGACATGGAAAAACAAAAATGGTGGCAGCAAGTGGGTTCAAGTCTTCAAGGGCCTAGCTAGCCTCCAAGGTAAAAAGTACTCCTACTACTAGTACGTAAGTAGAGTACTAGTACAACAATGAAAGAGAAGTCGAGAGGGTTAAAAAATGGAATACATGGGTAGATGGTGACGGTCCGATCATGGTAGATTGTGTGACCATGTTGCACATCAATGGTACCATGGGTAACGACTGCTAAGATAGTTGATCCCAATATGCCAAAGTCAGCTACAAGGTTCCAGGTTAGACCGAATCGCGGATGCAAATGCACATCCAGGATCGGCGATCTTAGTTTGATCGCAGGATGACTGGTCCGTGCAAAATAATGGAGTACCGTTAGGGATGCAAACGATGGTTTGTGCATTCCGTTTGTAATCTCCCATACCGTAGGATGGCAACCAGATGCAACAAGTCCCCTGGCTTGTCACCACAAAGATGCGGCCTAGATGGCGCACGGCGTCTTCGAACGTGTAGGGGTACAAATTTGCCGCCGCCAACATGCGCCAGCCTCTGCCGTTACTGCCTCTTGCATTGATGGGAATTCTTATGTCGAACACCGCGATGAGATAGTAATCGTCGTAGCCGCGTCGCTTTGTCAAAGTGTCCGCAATTGCTATCTTCTTCAATCTCATGTAGGCATCATCATACGTATTCAAGCCCAGCCAGTCCGGAAGGCCGATCCCAATGGTGGAGAAGGGGTCTACCAGAACGGCCGCACTGCTGTGGATGTTGTGCAAAATGATGGTGGTATCCAGCCGGAGGTATGCAAGCCATTCTTTGTTGGCACCGACCCAGACCTATATATAAGACGGTGGGCAGCGGAGAAATTACGGGATGGAAATGGGATAACTAAGTACTACATGATCAAACTCCATTATTGACCTGCTCATTGGACAAAATCCGACTACCTCTCAACGTCGGCAACTCTAGCGGAGTCAACGTGCAACCATGGCCAGGGAGCGGTGGACTGTTCGAAGGATTGTCCCATAGAAGACCCTTCTCCTCGAGGACGCATGAAAGACCAACAAGCATGGCCTTTTCCCAAGCCATTTTAAGCACCGTCTTGAAATAGTTGGTGCAGGAAGCACCGAGTCTTGCGGCGGTGAGGACGTTGGAGCGGCGTGCGATTTCTCCCAGAGCATCATCGTCCAAGGTCTCCCAGCCCTGACGAGGAGGAGAACCGCCTGGCGAATCCATGGGAGCAGCAACGAACTGTCTTCTCTTCGGGGGGAGGGGAACTGGCGAGGAGGAGATAAGAGCGTAGTAACCGCAGGGCGTCGTCCCTTCCAACTGTAGATCGTTCCTTCCAACTGTAGCGAAGGGGTGAGGCTATTATTTACTACTAGTACTAGCATTATGGGACGTTATGGGATTGCATTATACTGTAAATAATAGAACTAGTAAGAAATTTTTGGCACTAGCTAGTAGTTTTTGGCGTCGATTAAGAAATTTTGGGTATGTTTTTGCTATCTTTTGTACACGCCAACTAGTGTCAAAAAACGTCTTACATTATGTGACGGAGGAGTACGTACTCGTACTGTAGCAGTACTAGTACTACTTTCTCAACTAGTATTGCGAGGGTACTACTAGTGCTATGTACTGTACTTCTAGTATAGTGCACCAGTTTTGAACTCTTGAATCTCAGGACCAAGGAGCTACAGTTGGAAGTGGAGGGTACTACTGTTCTCTAGAACCATCGCTGTACTATCAATGCAGGGAAAGTACACCTGCGTAGTGGCCTAGTGGGTACTCTCAGTGCTCTATTCAGCCGCTCCTCTCATGTAGCTGGCCTACTCAGTCGCTCCTCTCACGCACACACTAGCAGCCTGTTTATCAGCGACGGCTACTGCGGGGGCAGAACATTTCAGTTATTTGATACAGCGAGACTAGGCTTTTCGCTTCCATTTGTGGAGGTGTAATGGATCTCGTCAAACTTTGTTAGTAGTTCCTTCTTTATGAATGAGATGAAGCAAAGCTTTTGCCTCGGTTTAAAAAAAAACACGTCAAGAGGAATTTCTTTTATAATAGAGCCGATAATGGAGTGAAGTCCATGCGTGCAACGCCACAAGCTACAGAGTAGTAGTAGAGCACTTTACGTACAGAGCCATATTGCATAGTTCCCAATGCCCCGCCAGGCTTTTCTGGCTCCTCGGGCTTAATTGGGAGGCACTAGTTTAAATATGCTACTAGCTGATGAGGAAGCTGCAAGCGAGGTGCGGCTAGGGCGAGCACGCGAGCCACGAGATGCTGGGAAGGAAAACCCGTTCACGTGGCTAGGCTATCCAGTGCACCTAGATTGTGGTGCCGCACGTCCGTTTGACTTCAAAACTCAAACTACACGTGTAAAATATTGGCTCGCGGCGAAGTTACTATTTGAAAAAAAGGCCGTCGTGCGTTCGGCCGGGATCGAACCCACAAAATGAGGTATACACTCCCGCGACCACTAGTAGTACTTGTTGGAGTACAACGCAACCTAGAATCACCTTTTGTCGCTAGTAGTACATTATTCCTTACAAGAAACCCCTAATAATGCAAGAAACCACTAATAATGCCAAGAAACTACTACCACTTGCATACTTGGCAGACTTAAGATAAGACTACCTTATCAACCATTGTGCATGCTCTTACCAACCAGCCCTACCAAGAAACGACTACTCTACAAAGTGCTGTTATAGGCACGCTTCAACCCATGGCCCTGTTTGGATACATTTGTTGTCAATCTAACCCTGCCATCCAAACACCACTTTGGTTAGAGTTAGTTCAGGGTTAGAATCTAACCTCTGACTTAGAGTATCCAAACAGGGCCCGTGTCGCCCATTAAGTTAACGCCTTCTATTCGACCGGGCGTTATGACTTGTGGGACCTACATGTTAGTCTGCACAAAAATCCCCGAGTGACCTCCTACCTCCGGCCCGTCCACCTAGTCATCCTTGGCCATGGGACGCAGCTACCGCCGCCGGCAGAAGGCGAGGTCAAAACCGCCGCCGGTGCAGAGCCCATCTTGCGGCAGCCCGGATGCCAGCTCCGTCCAGCGCTCGCGGCCGCTAGCTAGCCAAGATAGCTCCGTCCAGCTTCTTGTCTGCAAGGTTTGCTAGCTAGATTGGCACGGCGGCGCGACGGCTTGCTCGTGCGCGCCGCACTAAGGCCAGCCATCTGGCTCGAGCAAAGGCCAGCGCGGCGGCTTGCTCGCTCGTGAGTCACGCTCGGACCGGCCTGCCAACCCGTGCGGAGGCCAGCGCAGCGTCAGGCCCGTCCGGCGGAGCGGCGGCCAACTCGCTCATCACCGGCGCCACCGACGAACACGCATCAGCACTGTTTGAAGTAATGTTTAGGAAAAAATAATGATTTGAGGGGGAATAACAGGATAGAAGGTCAGATGTGGGTCCCTCGTGTCAACGGTCAAACAAAATGTGTTGCTTTAAGCTGCCTCGTCAGCACGGACGTGTGGGCCAACCCTGTCATAAATGGGTTTAAACTAACCTAATCGGTAGGTAGTAGTTTTTGGCGTGGATTAAGAAATTTTGGGTATGTTTTTGCTATTTTTTGTATAATAGATTCTTCCTAGGGCTGGTTGAAAGTGGTAGTTTTATTTTAAATACTCTACATATTGTAAGTAGGAGTGAAAGTTAAGCTTTGGAACCCAATAAGCAAGGCTAGTTACGTAGTGCATATGTGTACATGATTGAAAGTAAATATCAACCATGACTGACTAATATCTTGATGGAAAACTCGAAACTATGGAATACTAGGGAAAAATTTGCATGGTTGGAAATACTAGCAATGTTCATGTGCGTTGCAACGAATCATAATTAGAATAATACTTATTCACAAACTTGATACAAAACACTCTAATTTTGATATACATATATCACTAGAGATATATTATGTTTCAATTAGAATATATTCCTTGTGCTGTTTTGGTGAGGTCAAGGAGGGATGTGGTTGGTTTTAAGATACTAATTATGGGTTTTTTTGCAAATTGGTAGACAAGTGAGATGTTTGTGAGAAAAGGCAACAACTTACCTCACAGTCGTTAGATGTAGATCTAATGGTCACAAACGACGGATGGCAGACACACCATCATCACCAACTTAGTCTTTTGTAGGAGTACTAGGAAGATCCGTGCATTGCACGAAACATCAAGATGCATTTTTTTATAAGAACACTCGTTGTGATTGACCCATGCGGGAGTAACACCATGTGTAATAAACTAATGATATCTCGAGAAATAGGAGATAAGGTGAAGAGGAGTGGGCGTGGTGGTGATTGGTGGTCGGACTGAGCGGAGGCATGGGGATTGACGACGCCGGCAGGGGCCACCAGGACAGTTTGTTCCAGAGGCTTCCTTTCTTAATTGCTCAACAATGAGGTTGTTCGAGATAAGGATGAACGAGGGAAGGCCTTGTCTGCAAATGTGGAGAGGGGTACAGGTATCTTTTAGTTTAATTTCCATCAGTCAGATATAGATCGGACGGTCTATATTGCAAGATGGCACGCGTACCATCATCACCAACTCGGGTTTTTATAAGAGAAGAAATATAAGTATGGAGATACAAACGTATTATCGATACTTGTTTCCGTAAACTAGCATCTACATTCTATTCAATGCCTCAGCATGTGAGGCCTTAGCACAATGAATTCTCGACTGTGTAAAACAAAGGTTTTCCCGTCGCTAATAAGGAGGGGGTGATGGCGCCGCGCTTTTTGGCTTGCTCTAGTCCTAGTAGTCATACTAGGTGGTCTAAGCACGTGTAGATTTATTCTTTTTCATGTCTCGTGTTCGCCGTACTGCCACGACTATTGATGAATAGACGGTAAGTTATTCACGAGGAGACCCTTGTTGAGCGTGTTTGCAAGAGAGAGAGAGACAATGTGCGTGTGTGATATGTCTAGAGACTGAGGCAATGATAACAGATTCTTTGTGTCTATGTGTGTGGAGGATAGAGAGAGACATGTACATGGGGCTTTGTGTTGTGTAACGTGGAGACACATATACATAATTAGAGAGTGAGTGTGCGAGATACACATGCGGACATGGGGAGAGGTGAGGATCCAGATTAATGGGTGTTTGTGCGTGTCTGTGTGTGTTTGTGTGCGCGTTTGTGTGTGAGAGGGAGTGTGTGTATGTGGAGTAGAGAGACCACTAATGATGTAAACCTAGTATAAGGGAAGGGGGAATGGTGTGACATGTGTAGTAGCGGGATAGCATGGGTGCGGGCGGGGGCAGCAGACTATTTGGAAGAGACATCGATTGTGTGTGGGAGAGGGGTGTGAGAGCAAGAGAGAGAGAGAGATAGCGACGGAGAGAGAGAGAGAGAGGAAGAGAGGGGTCGAGAGAGGGGGCGTTTGTGTCCATAAATGGCGTATAGATAGGGAGACAATGTTGATGTTGTTTGAAATTGGCCTATGTACGGAGGCGCAAGGGAAGCGAATCATCGTGTGTGTGATAGGGACTTCATGAGAGATCTAGAATAGATGGTGTAGAGAACACAATGTGCGAGATCGAGAACGATGATACATTAGGGAGCTATGGAAAGAGTCACGACATATATGTATACAGGGAGGAGCTGGGGCGGGTCCGCATGTGGGAGAGATAGAAAGAGGAGAGTGGTGCACAAGGAGACAAAGTGTGCTTGTTTTGTAGTGGGGGTGGTGTGTGAAGTGAGTGTGCGAGAACCACATAACTAGGGAGATGGACGTTTGGGGGCGAAGTTTTGTGCGTATGGGAAAGATACACTCTACATAGTGCGTGTGCTTGGGAAAGAGAGATGCCGGGTGACCTAGCTAGAGAGTGGGGGAAGAGATGTGTGCATGCCCAAGACACAAAGTGATAGAGACCTATATTGGGGTCCGGACTTTAGAAGAGAGAGGGGTGTTAATGTGCTCGTGTGTTGGTGTTTGGGGGGAGAGAACGA
>NC_057799.1:590897489-590898211 GCF_018294505.1 Triticum aestivum | reverse complement strand
GAGGTGTCTATATTTGAGGGACTTTAGCGTAATTGAGATATACATGGTCAATAGTGTGTGCACTCAAGGTTGATCAATTTGTTTCACAGTTTGGACTATGAGATAACAATACTTCTGAACATGCGCGATATACTTTGATGTACCAGAATTACAAACCTAAGATTGGAATTTTGGAATTCGACTCCATCATTAGCTTTTGTAATTCATTTAAACGGAGGTACATTTTTAAGCCGGGATTTCGTGATTTCAAATTCATATATCAAACCTAGAGATATACACATACGGGCATGTTCAAACTTTATAATCATCCACTTTATTCATACACATACACATTTTTGCTTTTGTCATCATATTTAGGATAACACATTTGGAATTTCATTTGAATTGGACGATATGATGGTATTTGCTTGTAGTAGCTCAATGATCCATATTTGAATTGAATGGACAATCTAAGTTTCGAATTGGAGACATTGATTTTCAAAACTTGCACTTTTTTTGCGTTCAAAACAAACAAATTCTCGGCCATGATATCATAGTCGACCGTACAAGAGCAGAATATAATTTCAGGCGCCAAAAGCTTTCAAACTTCCCGCTCACATCGAAATATCTCGCACCCGAAAGTTTAGCCCTGCGATATTCCTGTTTTACCCCTGCCACATGAATGGAAAAGGGCTGCTTTGGTAACTCCATTGTTTTCCCCTCTTTGCCCCCAACATTCTTCC
>NC_057799.1:590894367-590897076 GCF_018294505.1 Triticum aestivum | reverse complement strand
CCGACGGATCTACCTTCCGCACCTTGGAACCCCCAACTACCAACTCACCACTTCACTGGAGCCGCTTCAGCGACTGGCTTGTACACCGCTCCAGATCTCCTTGACCGCCATATTGGTCCACCGCGCCGGATCTGCTTAACCGGCGCCCTCGTCCACCACGGTGTAGGCCCTTCACTGACTCCCTCATCTGTCCCTTCGCTGGCCCTTCATACAAGCCCTCGTCCGCCGCAACAGATCCGCCTCACCGATAGCACTGTACAACGCGCCCGCCGAAGCCTTCGTCCACTGCACCGGACCCGCTCCACGGACGCCATTTTCAACTCCACCGGCCCTGCTTTACCGACGCCGCAGCCTCATCAGATTATTTTGATCTGTACTCCTTCGGTTTTTCTCTTTATCATGCAACTGTTCTCTTACCACAGATGAGCTTTCTTGTATGTCGACAGGTGCCGCAACCGTAGCACCGGAGCCGCTTCAGCGACGGCGACAGCCGGCCCAAACTCAACCGCAACACGAGCACCATCGACGATCCTTAGCTATCAAGTATGCCAACGATACCCATACGCCACCGAGAATCAGGTACTATTATCCAACGGTCGGCGCCTACGTTCACTTTCTTAGCATAAGCACCGCACCTTTGAATTTCTTCAGGGCATCATTAAGTTTTTCATGAGACGCGTTATTCTGCTTGCACCTGTAGGGCCATACTTCTGGCAGTGAACATGTTACATGTGCTAAATTACATACGAGTGCACATATAGTTAATATGCTTTAGTTTTGTCCTAAGTATTACTGTACTTCCTAGATATCACTGCCTACTATTTTACTTCTGGCATGCTATATTTATGATAATGGTGTTGTTCTAATGCCACCTGTTGGTTCCATCAGACTGCTTCATGTTCTCTATGCTTAATTACACATCAGCAAGCTAGCATGTGGTTCCCCTGGTTTTTGTTCATTTTACCCTACATTTTCTGATGCTAGCTATTACATCACTGCTACGAGCCTCTGTTCATTACTTTTTTGTGTGTTCTTGATCTTCCCAAGTTGCATGACTAATTTGATGCTTCTATTAATTATGGAGCTGCCAACCCCATCAAGCAAAATATTTGTTCTTTTGGGGCTGGCACCTCGAACAAGCATAAAAATAGAAGGAAGCAGATATATTGTCGTGTATGCACACACCCTTCTTTCATTAGTTTAGATGAACCATTGATGATTATTCTAACCAGTGCATGCGATTAAAATTAATTTTACCTAAATAGAGGGTGCAGAATAAACTACAACAAGTATATTTGCAACCACGGGATGCTGACGATATCTTGAAAGAACATTGCAACAGCAGTGAGGCTTCACAGCAACATATGGTAAGCCAGTGTGTGTTAGTACATGTGAAATGTAATGGGTGTCGGCTGCTTTCTTGGTTGTGCCCTCAACCTGTAATCCTACAGAATAATAAATAGTTCAGTTGTCTGCTTTGTTGTATTGCTTGATTCGAATGCTTGTTTGTTACTTGTTACGCTATACCTGAGTTGGCCAATATGTCAGCAGTGCCTGCTGTACTATCATAAAGAAATGCATGCCTAGTTCATTTGAGTCCTTAACTTTTCCTCTGAACTTCATCACAAGACTGTCTTTGTAGTTTATATGAGGCCACACTGTTAAGTGCTTTCTCAGATTATTTCAACTGCTTAGATGCCTTGGCAACTTAAATATAGCAGTGGTACACTCCCTTTCAACTAGGGATGTCAACTGGGTCCCGGTTAATCCCGATTAAAGTCCACTAGTGGTATGATAGTTCAAAAGAGTTTTTGTTTTTTGAGGAAAATGAACCAGGGAGCTAGCAAAAACTAACTAGATGGGACTGGCGGATGTCGTTTATTTGCCACTTACATCCCTAGTTTCATCTTACCATTTTAATTTCTTTTCTGCTGATGCTGCTTCGAACCATTTAAATATAGCTTGCCATGTGTAACACCCCGGATGTAACTTGCCATATTTGTAACTCCGACTCTTGCCATTTTCGGCTATGTGTTATGATTTTCCCTCCGTTGTCGGGTTTTGTCTTTCGTTTTGTATTTTGTCATGTCATGCATTTTCATATCATGTCATCATGTGCATTGCATTTGCATACGTGTTCGTCTCATGCATCCGAGCATTTTCCCCGTTGTCCGTTTTCCAATCCGGCGCTCCTATCTCCTCCGGTGCACCCCTCTTGTTTTCTTTCGTGTGCGTGTGTCAAACTTTCTCGGAATGGACCGAGGCTTGTCAAGTGGCCTTAATATACCACCCGGAGACCACCGGTCAAGTTTCGTTCCATTCGGAGGTCGTTTGGTACTCCAACGGTTAACCGGGCATCCGCAAAGTCCATTTGAGTGTCCAGCAAAAACCCCCTCTAAAACCAGCCCAAAACCCACCAAACTCTCTTCCATGCTCTAGGTCGTTCTATCACGATCGTGTGGGCGAAAACCGCACCTCATTTGGAGCCTCCTAGCTCCCTCTACCTATAAAAATGTGGGCATCCTGAAATACAACCGCAGTCCAAACCCTAGAAAATCCCTCCGCGCCGCCGGACGCGTCCGTACCCCGCCGGACACGTCGCGCCGCCGGCACTAGTGAGAAGCCGCCACATGGCAGCATCCCCGCGCCGCCGCCGCGGCCCGCCAGGCCCGCTGCCGGCCCGCGGGCCCGCGCGCCTCCGCCGCCCTC
>NC_057799.1:590858422-590893925 GCF_018294505.1 Triticum aestivum | reverse complement strand
CCTTCGCCGCGCCGCCGCACCAGTGGGCGCCGCCGTCGCCGCCCGGAGCCGTGCCCCTCCCCGCTGGCGCCTCCTCCATCGCCGGCCACATCCCCTCTCCGGCCTCTCCTCTCCTCCCGCCGGCGAGCTGCTCCGCCGCCCCGGCGAGCACCCGAGCACGAGCCCGGCCAGATCCAATCGGATCCCGTACATTGACTTTTTCCCCGAGCCCCCCTAATCTCTGTCCTCCAATATCTACAGCATGTGCACTTGTTCGTAATGCCATAACTCCGTGCATGTAGCTCCGATTCGCGCATGTAATATGTCAAATTGTTCGCCTCGTGATGCTCTTCATTTTGTTCAATTGCACCATGTTCATTAGAGGTCATCCTGATGCCCAAACCTCTGTTGGAAGAGGGCTAGTTGCTGTTATTCTCTGGTTCTTATCAGAACTTGGAGATTTGTCATTTTTGTATCATTTATTCTGTGCATCTTATGGGCATGAGCTCTACATGTGTTTTGAAGTATGCCATGACATCTTTCCAGTGGTGTAGTCCATGTATTTTTGTGATCTCTGTGGTGACTAGCACAAGCATGCAAAGTAGGCTCCGTAATATTTCTGATTTCAGGGACTTAGTGATTTCTCTAAGTCTTAGCTGGTATTTTGTTGCCATGTAAACTTGATACTACAGAGAGATCCATGAATATTTTGGAGATGTTCAATAAGGATGTTTTGTAGCTATAGTTGTAATTGATCCATTCCTGCAATTTGTTGCAATTATGGAGTGCCATAGCATGACTCAATCTTGCTCTACTTTTGCTATAAAATATTTCTGGCAGATTCTTAACATGATATGCAATTTTGCCAAGCATATTGTTGTTGATACATACATGCTATGCTATATTTCTTGCCAAGGATAGCTTATTAAACACGCCATCTTGCCGTAGGTATGCTTGTTTTGTCATGCATTGCTCTGTAGTGAGTGCATCAAGCTCACAAAGAGGCCTACATATTATTATTTCTGCCATGCTCTGTTTTCCGCTAAGTCTGAAACCTGATAACGAAACTTGCTATGTTTACATGCCTTCCATCATATCTTCTGTTCCTTTTTGTCTTATGGTCAGTAAGGGACATTTGTCATGTGCATTCAGTAGAACACTTCCATGCCTTGTTTTGTTATGTTAAGTTCCTTTAGCATGTTGATTTCGTGCTCTGAACATTGCTACCTGATGCTGTTTTTCTGCCATGTCCAGTTTTTCACCAAGTCTGTGATCCTGTTATCTGTTGCACGTTTGCCATGCTTGTTTGAGCTTGATATCTTGTGAACTAGCCGTAGCTCAGTGTTCATCTTTTGTCAATCATCTCCTGTAGATTACTGCCATGTGCTTTGTTGCTATGTTGGGGTGCTGTAGCATTGTTGCTTGTTGCATTTTAAGTGCTATCTTGCTGTTTATCGCAGATTTGTGTCATTCTTGTTTTGCTTGCCATTTGCAAACCGTGCATCCGTTTCCGGTGATCTTTATATCGATTTCGACCGAAATCATCTCATCTTTCCAGTGGCATGTTTGGTTTGCCAAGTTACTGCCATGTTCATCATTTTCCTTCCGGAGCACGCATATGCATCGCATATCATATCTTGCATATCATACATGTTTTGCATCATGTTGCTTGCGCATTTCTCGTTGTTGATTGTGGTTCCGTTTGTTTGTGTTCTTGTCTTGGGTAGAGCCGGGAGACGAGTTCGTGAACGAGGAACCTGTCGAGTATGCTTACGAGGATCAAGCTTTCGACAACTCTGAGAACCTTGCAGTCAAGATGACCACCCCTCGAAATCACTTCTATCTTTGCTTTGGCTAGTTGTTCGCTCTATTGCCATGCTCCGCTACCTATCACTTGCTATATCATGTCTCCCATTTTTGCCATGTCAGCCCCTAACCATCCTTTCCTAGCAAACCGTTGTTTGGCTAAGTTACCGCTTTTGCTCAGCCCCTCTTATAGCGTTGCTAGTTGCAGGTGAAGTTGAAGTTTGTTCCATGTCGGAACATGGATATGTTGGGATATCACAATATCTCTGATTTAATTAATGCATCTATATATTTGGTAAAGGGTAGAAGGCTCGGCCTTATGCCTGGTGTTTTGCTCCACTCTTGCCGCCCTAGTTACTGTTATACCGGGATTATGTTCCTTGAGTTTGCGTTCCTTACGCGGTCGGGTGATTTATGGGACCCCCTTGACGGTTCGCCTTGAATAAAACTCCTCCAGCAAGGCCCAACCTTGGTTTTACCATTTGCTACCTAAGCCTTCCCCCCCGGGTTTTCGCGAGCCCGGGGGTCATCTTATTTTAACCCCCCCGGGCCAGTGCTCCTTCGAGTGTTGGTCCGAACTGAGCAGACTGCGGGGCCCCCTCCTGGAAACTCGAGGTCTGGTTTTACTCGTAGGATGTCTCATCCGGTGTGCCCTGAGAACGAGATATGTGCAGCTCCTATCGGGATTTGTCGGCACATTCGGGTGGCTTTGCTGATCTTGTTTTACCATTGTCGAGATGTCTTGTAAACCGGGATTCCGAGACTGATCGGGTCTTTTCGGGAGAAGGTTTATCCTCCGTTGACCGTGAGAGCTTATGATGGGCTAAGTTGGGACACCCCTGCAGGGTAATATCTTTCGAAAGCCGTGCCCGCGGTTATGAGGCAGATGGGAATTTGTTAATGTCCGGTTGTAGAGAACTTGTCACTTGACCCAATTAAAATACATCAACTGTGTGTGTAGCCGTGATGGTCTCTTCTCGGCGGAGTCCGGGAAGTGAACACGGTCTGAGTTATGTATGACGTAAGTAGGTGCTCAGGATCACTTCTTGGTCATTGCTAGATGACGTCCGTTCCATTGCTTCTCTTCTCGCTCTCGTTTGCGCAAGTTCGCCACCATATATGCTTTTACCGCTGCAGCTCCACCTCATTACTCCATCCTTTCCTACAAGCTTAAATAGTCTTGATCTCGCGGGTGTGAGATTGCTGAGTCCCCGTGACTCACAGATTCTACCAAAACAGTTGCAGGTGTCGACGATGCCAGTGCAGATGATGGCGTCGATCTCAAGTGGGAGTTCGACGAGGAACGTGGTCGTTACTATGTGTCTTTTCCTGATGATCAGTAGTGGAGCCCAGTTGGGACGATCGTGGATCTAGCATTTGGGGTTGTCTTATTTTCATCTGGATTTTGACCGTAGTCGGTCTATATGCTTGTATTCTGGATGATGTATGATTAATATTTATGTATTGTGTGAAGTGGCGATTGTAAGCCAACTCTTTATCCCATTCTTGTTCATTACATGGGATTGTGTGAAGATGACCCTTCTTGCGACAAACCACTATGCGGTTATGCCTCGTGCCTTGACACGTGGGAGATATAGCCGCATCGTGGGCGTTACACCATGCTCGGCAATAATTCGTATGTCGTTGTCGGTGTACAAAAGAAGGGGCGCACCTTTGTACCCCTTTACCTGTGCACGGGCAGTCGGAGCCGTGCCCACGGTCACACCAAGCAGAACAGGGGAGGTGAACCGAGGAAAAACCGAAGCCCAAGATAGCCAGAGCAACGCCAAGATCAAGGACGCAAAGAAGCAGAGGGGCGGAGCAGTTTCCCCCGGCAAGACCCTTGCCGGGGACGGCCTCAGCAGCCCCGGCAAGACCCTTGCCGGGGCAGCACGCCCAAACACCAACAGAGCGAGCCACCCTTGAGCCCACGTCCCCAACACCATCAACCACGTTGGGCCAGGGCTCGGGAGGCACCTCTGTGGTGGTATGCAGATCTTTGTGAAGACAAGGAACACTCAAGATCAGATGAGGATTAGGAGATGACGATCCTCGGCAAGATCCTTGCCGAGGAAGGCCACCAGACCCCCGGCAAGGTCCTTGCCGGGGACGACAGCGCGCCACAGCAAGACCCTTGCCGGGCCACCCGGCAAGGCCCTCACCGAGGACGCCAGTGGGGCCACTGCCAGGCCTGCACCAACCGAGTTTCCACCGCCGTTCGCATGTAGCTACCAGCCCAACCAGCTGGGCAGGCACCTGCGTGGCAACATGCAGCTCCCAGGCCAACTCATCAAGTGCATGCGTGGCAGCATGCAGATCATCGTAGAGGCTCCACCACTGCGCCACCTCAGCTGCCTGCCTGCCTACATGGCGCCGCATGCATCACTGGCCGGGGCACATGTCGAAGCGAGGAGGAGCGGCGACGGACGGGATGGGCCTCGCCCCCGTCCCCAATAAAGCTAGGGGACACCTCAGCGGCGCATTAAATGCATCTTGTCCTGTAATACGAGCGATAATCTCGCAATACTGTACGCCTTTCCACCTCCTGTATGCCACTGTGGTAGCCCCTTTCGACTAGAAAAGGAGGCCCATGGCATACTGGAGAAGGATTCGGCTCTTTGGGACCACTCACCCCACCATAGCTAGTTCGAGAGCTTGAGAACTCTCTGAAATACACCCACCAAAGCAGGACTAGGGTTTTACGCATCCTTGCGGCCTAAACCTGGGTAAACGATCCTTGTGCTGATTACTAATCCTGCTCTTCTCGCAACCCTGCGCCCTGGCAACTGTAGTAGGGATTCTTGTGATCCCATAGGTGTCGTTCCACACCGACATCTTTGGCGCGCCAGGTAGGGGGCGCAATTGTGAGAATCTGGTCTAGTAGTTAGCCTAGCAGTTCTTCGTCGCCATGGCTCCCAAGAAGAAGAAGGCCATGGCGATCAGCTCGTTGGGAGCCGAATGGCCCATGCTGGTGCGGGCGGGCAGTGGGCCGGTCGCGGACAGGACCCAGGCCGCGGTCCGCGAGCACCAGCATCGCCCTGGTAGTCAGAGCCTGGCCGTTCGCGCGCGAGGCGACCGGCCGCACGTCGCCAGATCCAAAGACGGAGCTGGGCCCCCCGCAGGCGGCGCGGGGCCCTCCAGGTGTGTCATTGTGCCACCCCCGGGCGGCGCAGCGACCTCCAAGACGGCCATGCCGGCGACCACTGTGCGCTCTTCCCATGGTGTGCGCGACGAGCAGCGTCACCACGCCGGTGACCCTGGGCACCGCCGTGGGAAGAGCCCTGTGCGTCGTCCGCGGGATGAAGGAGTTCAGCATGCCCGCCGAAGTGCTGGCAAAAATGGCCCGCAGCCGTTGGGTCGTAACGGAGCTCCTTCTAACGTGGTTAGAAGTCAAAGCGCGCCGTGATCCACGCAGCTGTCGCCACCGCCCACGCCAGCAGAAGCTTTGGCGCGCGCGCAGCTGCTCCTCGACTCCCCTCCTGCTGCAGAGAAGCTCGACGAGTGGAGGGCCACCATCCGGATGTTGGAAATATGCCCTAGACGCAATAATAAAATGGTTATTATTATATTTCCTTGTTCATGATAATTGTCTATTGTTCATGCTATAATTGTGTTATCCGGAAATCGTAATACATGTGTGAATACATAGACCACAACATGTCCCTAGTGAGCCTCTAGTTGACTAGCTCGTTGATCAACAGATAGTCATGGTGTCCTGACTATGGACATTGGATGTCATTGATAACGGGATCACATCATTAGGAGAATGATGTGATGGACAAGACCCAATCCTAAGCATAGCACAAGATCGTGTAGTTCGTTTGCTAGAGCTTTTCCAAATGTCAAGTATCATTTCCTTAGACCATGAGTGTGCAACTCCCGGATACGATAGGAGTGCTTTGGGTGTGCCAAACGTCACAACGTAACTGGGTGGCTATAAAGGTGCACTACGGGTATCTCCGAAAGTGTCTGTTGGGTTGGCACAAATCGAGACTGGGATTTGTCACTCTGTATGACGGAGAGGTATCTCTGGGCCCACTTGGTAATGCATCATCATAATGAGCTCAGTGTGACCAAGTGTTTGGTCACGGGATCATGCATTACGGTACGAGTAAAGTGACTTGCCGGTAACGAGATTGAACAAGGTATTGGGATACCGACGATCGAATCTCGGGCAAGTAACGTACCGATTGACAAAGGGAATTGTATATGGGATTGATTGAATCCTCGACATCGTGGTTCATCCGATGAGATCATCGTGGAACATGTGGGAGCCAACATGGGTATCCAGATCCCGCTGTTGGTTATTGACCGGAGAGTCGTCTCGGTCATGTCTGCATGTCTCCCGAACCCGTAGGGTCTACACACATAAGGTTCGGTGACGCTAGGGTTGTAGAGATATTAGTATGCGGAAATCCAAAAGTTGTTCGGAGTCCCGGATGAGATCCCGGACGTCACGAGGAGTTCCGGAATGGTCCGGAGGTGAAGAATTGTATATAGGAAGTCCAGTTTCGGCCACCGGGAAAGTTTCGCGGGTCACCGGTATTGTACCGGGACCACTGGAAGGGTCCCGGGGGCCACCGGGTGGGGCCACCTATCTCGGAGGGCCCCATGGGCTGAAGTTGGAGGGAACCAGCCCCTGGTGGGCTGGTGCGCCCCCCTTGGGCCTCCCCCTGCGCCTAGGGTTGGAAACCCTAGGGGTGGGGGGCGCCCCACTTGGCTTGGGGGGCAAGCCACCCCCTTGGGCGCCGCCCCCCCTTGGAGATTGGATCTCCTAGGGCCGGCGCCCCCCAGGGGCCCGATATAAAGAGGGGGGAGGGAGGGCAGCCGCACCCAAGCCCCTGGCGCCTCCCTCTCCCTCCCGTGACACCTCTCCCTCTCGCTGAGCTTGGCGAAGCCCTGCCGAGATCCCCGCTGCTTCCACCACCACGCCGTCGTGCTGCTGGATCTCCATCAACCTCTCCCTCCCCTTGCTGGATCAAGAAGGAGGAGACGTCTTCCCCAACCATAGTGTGTTGAACGCGGAGGTGCCGTCCGTTCGGCGCTCGGTCATCGGTGATTTGGATCACGACGAGTACGACTCCATCAACCCCGTTCACTTGAACGCTTCCGCTCGCGATCTACAAGGGTATGTAGATGCACTCCTCTCTCTCGTTGCTAGATGACTCCATAGATTGATCTTGGTGATGCGTAGAAATTTTTTAATTTCTGCTACGATCCCCAACAGTGGCATCATGAGCTAGGTCTATGCGTAGTTTCTATGCACGAGTAGAACACAAACTTGTTGTGGGCGTAGATGTTGTCAATTTTCTTGCCGCTACTAGTCTTATCTTGATTCGGCGGCATCGTGGGATGAAGCGGCCCGGACCGACCTTACACGTACGCTTACGTGAGACAGGTTCCACCGACTGACATGCACTAGTTGCATAAGGTGGCTAGCGGGTGTCTGTCTCTCCCACTTTAGTCGGATTGGATTCGATCAAAAGGGTCCTTATGAAGGGTAAATAGAAATTGTCATATCACGTTGTGGATTTGGCGTAGGTAAGAAACGTTCTTGCTAAGAAACCTGTAGCAGCCACGTAAATATTTGCAACAACAATTAGAGGACGTCTAACTTGTTTTTGCAGCATATGCCGTGTGATGTGATATGGCCAAAAGGATGTGATGAATGATATATGTGATGTATGAGATTGATCATGTTCTTGTAATAGGAATCACGACTTGCATGTCGATGAGTATGACAACCGGTAGGAGCCATAGGAGTTGTCTTAATTTATTTATGACCTGCGTGTCAACAAATAACGTCATGTAATTACTTTACTTTATTGCTAAACCGTTAGCCATAGTAGTAGAAGTAATAAATGACGAGACAACTTCATGAAGACACGATGATGGAGATCATGATGATGGAGATCGTGGTGTCATGCCGGTGACGACGATGATCATGGCGCCCCGAAGATGGAGATCAAAAGGAGCAAAATGATATTGGCCATATCATGTCACTATTTGATTGCATGTGATGTTTATCATGTTTTACATGTTATTTGCTTAGAACGACGGTAGCTTAAATAAGATGATCCCTCGCAATAATTTCAAGAAAGTGTTCCCCCTAACTGTGCACCGTTGCAAAGGTTCGTTGTTTCGAAGCACCACGTGATGATCGGGTGTGATAGATTCTAACGTTCGAATACAACGGGTGTAAGCCAGATTTACACACGCAATACACTTAGGTTGACTTGACGAGCCTAGCATGTACAGACATGGCCTCGGAACACGGAAGACTGAAAGGTCGAGCATGAGTCGTATAGAAGATATGATCAACATGAAGATGTTCACTGATATTGACTAGTCCGTCTCACGTGATGATCGGACATGGCCTAGTTGACTCGGATCATGTTTCACTTAGATGACTAGAGGGATGTCTATCTGAGTGGGAGTTCATTGAATAATTTGATTAGATGAACTTAATTATCATGAACTTAGTCTAAAATCTTTACAATATGTCTTGTAGATCAAATGGCCCACGCTAATGTTGCCCTCAACTTCAATGCGTTCCTAGAGAAAACCAAGCTGAAAGATGATGGCAGCAACTATACGGACTGGGTCCGGAACCTGAGGATCATCCTCATAGCTGCCAAGAAAGATAATGTCCTAGAAGCACCGCTAGGTGACGCACCCATCCCAGAGAACCAAGACGTTATGAACGCTTGGCAGCAGCGTGCTGATGATTACTCCCTCGTTCAGTGCGGCATGCTTTACAACTTAGAACCGGGGCTCCATAAGCGTTTTGAGCAACGCGAAGCATATGAGATGTTCGAAGAGCTGAAAATGGTTTTCCAAGGTCATGCCCGGGTCGAGAGATATAAAGTCTCCGACAAGTTCTTCAATTGTAAGATGGAGGAAAATAGTTCTGTCAGTGAGCACATACTCAAAATGTCTGGGTTACACAACCGCTTGACTCAGCTGGGAGTTAATCTCCCGGATGACGCGGTCATTGACAGAATCCTTCAGTCGCTTCCACTGAGCTACAAGAGCTTTGTGATGAACTTCAATATGCAGGGGATGGAAAAGACCATTCCTGAGGTATATTCAATGCTGAAATCAGCGGAGGTGGAGATCAAAAAGGAACATCAAGTGTTGATGGTGAATAAAACCACTAAGTTCAAGAAAGGCAAGGGTAAGAAGAACTTCAAGAAGGACGGCAAGGGAGTTGCCTCACCAGGTAAGCTAGTTGCCGGGAAGAAGCCAAAGAATGGACCCAAGCCTGAGACTGAGTGCTTTTATTGCAAGGGAAGTGGTCACTGGAAGCGGAACTGCCCTAAGTACTTGGCGGACAAGAAGGCCGGCAACACCAAAGGTATATGTGATATACATGTTATTGATGTGTACCTTACCAGCACTCGTAGTAGCTCTTGGGTATTTGATACCGGTGTGGTTGCTCATATTTGTAACTCAAAGCAGGAGCTGCAGAATAAACGGAGATTGGCAAAGGACGAGGTGACGATGCGCGTCGCGAATGGTTCCAAGGTCGATGTGATCGCCGTCGGCACGCTACCTCTACATTTACCTACGAGATTAGTTTTAAACCTCAATAATTGTTATTTAGTGCCAGCTTTGAGCATGAAAATTGTATCAGGATCTCGTTTAATTCGAGATGGCTACTCATTTAAATCCGAGAATAATGGTTGTTCTATTTATATGAGAGATATGTTTTATGGTCATGCCTCGCTGGTTAATGGTTTATTCTTAATGAATCTCGAACGTAGTGTTACACATATTCATAGTGTGAATACCAAAAGATGTAAGGTTGATAATGATAGTCCCACATACTTGTGGCACTGCCATCTTGGTCACATTGGTGTCAAACGCATGAAGAAGCTCCATGCAGATGGACTTTTGGAGTCTCTTGATTACGAATCATTTGACACGTGCGAACCATGCCTCATGGGTAAGATGACCAAGACTCCGTTCTCCGGAACAATGGAACGAGCAACCAACTTATTGGAAATCATACATACTGATGTGTGCGGTCCAATGAGTGTTGAGGCTCGCGGGGGCTATCGTTATGTTCTCACTCTCACTGATGACTTGAGTAGATATGGGTATGTCTACCTAATGAAAACACAAGTCTAAGACCTTTGAAAAGTTCAACGAATTTCAGAGTGAGGTTGAGAATCAACGTGCCAGGAAAATAAAGTTCTTACGATCAGATCATGGAGGGGAATATTTGAGTCACGAATTTGGCACACACTTAAGGAAATGTGGAATAGTTTCACAACTCACGCCGCTTGGAACACCTCAGCGAAATGGTGTGTCCGAACGTCGTAATCGCACTCTATTGGATATGGTGCGATCTATGATGTCTCTTACCGATCTACCGCTCTCATTTTGGGGCTATGCTTTAGAGACTGCCGCATTCACTTTAAATAGGGCTCCGTCGAAATCCGTTGAGACGACACCGTATGAATTATGGTTTGGGAAGAAACCTAAGCTGTCGTTTCTAAAAGTTTGGGGATGCGATGCTTATGTCAAGAAACTTCAACCTGAAAAGCTCGAACCCAAGTCAGAGAAATGCGTCTTCATAGGATACCCTAAGGAAACCATTGGGTATACCTTCTACCTCAGATCCGAAGGCAAGATCTTTGTTGCTAAGAATGGATCCTTTCTGGAGAAAGAGTTTCTCTCGAAAGAAGTAAGTGGGAGGTAGGTAGAGCTTGATGAAGTACTGCCTCTTGAAGCGGAAATTAGCGCAGCTCAGGAAAATGTTCCTGTGGTGCATGCACCGACTAGAGAGGAAGTTAATGATGATGATGATGATCAAGGTACTTCGGATGAAGCTCGTACTGAACTTCGTAGGTCCACAAGGACACGTTCCGCGCCAGAGTGGTACGGCAACCCTGTCTTGGAAATCATGTTGTTAGACAACGGTGAACCTTCGAACTATGAAGAAGCAATGGCGGGCCCAGATTCCGACAAATGGCTAGAAGCCATGAAATCCGAGATAGGATCCATGTATGAAAACGAATCATGGACTTTGACTGACTTGCCCGATGATCGGCGAGCCATAGAAAATAAATGGATCTTTAAGAAGAAGACAGACGCGGATGGTAATGTGACCATCTATAAGGCTCGACTTGTCGCTAAGGGTTATCGACAAGTTCAAGGGGTTGACTACGATGAGACTTTCTCACCCGTAGCGAAGCTGAAGTCTGTCCGAATCATGTTAGCAATTGCCGCATTCTATGATTATGAGATATGGCAAATGGACATCAAAACGGCATTCCTTAACGGCTTTCTTAAGGAAGAATTGTATATGATGCAGCCAGAAGGTTTTGTCGATCCTAAGAATGCTAACAAGGTATGCAAGCTCCAGCGCTCCATCTATGGGCTGGTGCAAGCATCTCGGAGTTGGAACATTTGATTTGGTGAGATGATCAAAGCGTTTGGGTTTACACAGACTTATGGAGAAGCCTGTGTTTACAAGAAAGTGAGTGGGAGCTTTGTAACATTTCTCATATTATATGTGGATGACATACTGTTGATGGGAAATGATATAGAATTCTTGGGAAGCATAAAGGCCTACTTGAACAAGTGTTTTTCAATGAAGGACCTTGGAGAAGCTGCTTATATATTAGGCATCAAGATCTATAGAGATAGATCAAGACGCCTCATTGGTCTTTCACAAAGTACGTACCTTGACAAGATATTGAAGAAGTTCAATATGGATCAGTCAAAGAAGGGGTTCTTGCCTGTATTGCAAGGTGTGCAATTGAGCACGGCTCAATGCCCGACCACGGCAGAAGATAGAGAAAAGATGAGTGTCGTCCCCTATGCCTCGGCCATAGGGTCTATTATGTATGCCATGCTATGTACCAGACCTGGTGTAAACCTTGCCGTAAGTTTGGTAGGAAGGTACCAAAGTAATCCCGGCATGGAACACTGGACAACGGTCAAGAATATCCTGAAGTACCTGAAGAGGACTAAGGATATGTTTCTCGTTTATGGAGGTGACGAAGAGCTCGTCGTAAAGGGTTACGTCGATGCTAGTTTCGACACAGATCTGGATGACTCTAAGTCACAAACCGGATACGTGTATATTTTGAATGGTGGGGAAATAAGCTGGTGCAGTTGCAAGCAAAGCGTTGTGGCGGGATCTACATGTGAAGCGGCATACATGGTGGCCTCAGAGGTAGCACAAGAAGCAATCTGGGTGAAGGAGTTCATTACCGACCTAGGAGTTATTCCCAATGCGTCGGGCCCGATGACTCTCCTCTGTGACAACACTGGAGCTATTGCCCTTGCCAAGGAGCCCAGGTTTCACAGGAAGACCAGGCATATCAAGCGTCGCTTCAACTCCATTCGTGAAAATGTTCAAAATGGAGACATAGATATTTGTAAAGTACATACGGACCTGAATGTAGCAGATCCATTGACTAAACCTCTCCCTAGAGCAAAACATGATCAACACCAGAACTCTATGGGTGTTCGATTCATCACAATATAACTAGATTATTGACTCTAGTGCAAATGGGAGACTGTTGGAAATATGCCCTAGAGGCAGTAATAAAATGGTTATTATTATATTTCCTTGTTCATGATAATTGTCTATTGTTCATGCTATAATTGTGTTATCCGGAAATCGTAAATACATGTGTGAATACATAGACCACAACATGTCCCTAGTGAGCCTCTAGTTGACTAGCTCGTTGATCAACAGATAGTCATGGTTTCCTGACTATGGACATTGGATGACATTGATAACGGGATCACATCATTAGGAGAATGATGTGATGGACAAGACCCAATCCTAAGCATAGCACAAGATCGTGTAGTTCGTTTGCTAGAGCTTTTCCAAATGTCAAGTATCATTTCCTTAGACCATGAGATTGTGCAACTCCCGGATACCATAGGAGTGCTTTGGGTGTGCCAAACGTCACAACGTAACTGGGTGGCTATAAAGGTGCACTACGGGTATCTCCGAACGTGTCTGTTGGGTTGGCACGAATCGAGACTGGGATTTGTCACTTTGTATGACAGAGAGGTATCTCTGGGCCCACTCAGTAATGCATCATCATAATGAGCTCAATGTGACCAAGTGTTTGTGTGACACCCAAAATTTCATTTGGATTTTTCAAATTTTTTACTTGACTTGAGGGAGGTGATTTAAAAAAATTTCTTCAAAAGAACCCTCCCTTTCAATTTTTTTTTATGGCAAGAGTTTTATTTGGATTCACCCAAGACTTGTTTTTGGTCTTGGAGGTTCTTGCTTTTTATTTTGGACTCAAGACAAAATGCTTTTCACTTGGGAAAAATGTCTTTTGAAAATTTCTTTGAAAATGCTCTATAGCTTTTGGAATGATCTTTTCCCACTTTCAACAAATCTCCCTTGCCATGACCTATGTACAAATCCTCTTCCATAAACCTTTCCCCGCCTTTGGATCATGATGTACCTCAACTACAGCAGGTTGAACCTCTCCATATAAATTTTTCCCATTTATTTCTATCAAAACAATTTCTACCTTATATCTTGATCATTGGAGGTTTACAAAGGAACTACTCTTTCTACTTTGATTTTTGCCCCCAAACCTTTTTCCCTTCCTAGTCCTTTGAACCCTCAACCAAGATCCATGAAGATCCACTGGTCTCCAGTTCAAATTTTTCAAACTATACTTGCTACAAGTTTGGACCAGATTTGCCAAATTTGATGAAATTCATTCAAATCCTTCTCCAAAAATTCTGGGTAAAATCAGGCAGCCTCTGGGTACATTGAGTGGTCACCTCACCAAGCCCCAGCTCCAGGAAAATTTTTCTTCATACCTAATCATTTCATCGAACACCTTCAGAGCACTGTCAATATCAGGTTCAGTCAAATTCAGTTAACAGTGGCTGAATCACTGTCGTTTTCTTCAGTGTCTGTTGTCGATCTCGCCAGTGCCTGGCATCGCCGTGTTTCCTGTCCCCTCCCCCTTGTCCTCTGCACCGCACGAGCGCCTGGAAGCTTGCGGACGTCGGCGACGAGCAGCAGAAGGTGCGCCGCCCCGTGACCGACGCCAGCGGTGGCTTTGCGGCCGTCAGAAGAGTGGCGCAGCGCAGACGGCGCCGTCCGGCGCCGCCCAATCCACCGGAGGTCGCCGCGTGGTCTTCCACTCCCCAGTGCGCGCTGCCACCCTCGTCGTGAACCGTTGGGCGCGGAGCGCCTCTCTGCCGCCGTCGTGCCAGTACGGCGACCCCGACGAGGACCAGCGCCATTACGCCATGCCCGACCGAGTTTAGCAGTAAAACGGGACCAGTAACTCCCACTGATGCTGCCTGGCCACCTAATACCCCTGCCAATCCACTGCCTCGCCGTAATTGCTCGCCGGAGATTCTCCGTTCACGGCCACCCCCTCGAGCCGCCTATAAATAGAGGCCCCGAGCTCCAGCTAGTGCCCACACCACCTCTACACTCCACCAAGACCCCGCCTAGCCACTGGAAGAGCCCCGAGGAAGTCTCCTTCCTCAACTCCGGCCGCCGCGACCCGCCACGGGATCCAGCTCGATTCACTCTCGTGCGTGCACCTCTACCTCCCATCTCTTGCCAGTAGCTCTCTAGTGCATCCCTCCTTCTGACCCGCGCTTCAATTCGAAGTTTGCAGCACACCACCGGAGTTCCCCACCATCGCCCGAGCCGCCGTCCGCCGGAGAAAGTGTCGCCGTCGACGTGGTGCTCCCCGACGCCCAAGTCCACCACCCACCGACGCGGAAGGACACGCTGATACTCTTGGTACACTCCGATCTCCCTAACTCGCCGTGGTTCGACGCTGACGACCACCGCAGCCTTCAGGCGCCGGCGAGGTTTTTCAAACCTGACATGTGGACCCCCCACGTCAGCCTCTCTTCTTTCACCCCCGAAGCGTTTTTTGTTGGCGCCTTCGGGCAGAGTACGCTTTCTCTGTGGGCTTGCGCGTTTCTATTCGAACCGTTTTCTGTTTTCTCAGTTAAAACCCTGGAACTTTTCTGTTTCATTACAAATGAGTCCCTGGACAGAAACCCTTATAACTTTTTAATAAAAAGTGATTTTTGAGTGATTCTTTTTCTGACAGTCTTAAAATTTTGTCTAGTTTTTTATGGGATTTATTTGAAAAAAAATTGGAACAACTTTTATGCACGCGTTGGTTTTCACGTTAGTATGCTTTTTCGCTATACCGTAGGTTCCGGAAGAGGTGACGGAGCCGCGAACTTCGCCGAGCTAGACTCCGACTTCTCCGAACCAGGCAAGCATGTTTGAACCTTTGATATGATAGGTGTTTGCATGATTGCATGAAAGGTTGTGCATGGCATACGAGTATCGTGAGCACCTCGTTGCATGTGAGGCAACTACCCGTGTGTTCCAAAGTTACTGTGATCTCTGATGAGAGATGGCCTAGTCATGTGGTGACATGAAGGGCAGTAAGGTGGTACTGTTGTAGCATGCCAGCCTTACATCATCCGATAAATTCCGACGTTAACGTGGACGGAGTCACGTTATCATTCTTCCCCCTTCCGTGCTACCACATGTTTTCTGCCAGAATGCGGTTTAGTAAGTTGGAAACCTCTTTCCGTGTACACACCAAACAGAGGGGCCTGGATGAGGGTTCCATGGCCCTGGATTAAAGCCAGTCATCCGGTCAGGGGGCATGGGTGTTTCCGGTTGGGACCGAGAGGGGGGCACCCCTTAGAGCGCGCGTATAGAAATTTTGATCCCATGCTACGCGAGGTTGTAGCCTCCCCGTCTCAAGGTTTTTCTTGAACGTCGCCGAGGGTGATTCCTGGCTTCGGAATGTTGAATGGGTGTGTACTGGTTAGATGTGTTTCTTCCAAAACACCGTAAACGGAACTAGTCCCCGTGACTACTGAAATCCGTTGGCTGTGGTTAAAGTACAAACTCTGCAGAGTCAAATCCTTCCGAGTCATCGTATCCATGGTCAAGTATCGTGATCAGTGTATCCATATCTATGTCAAGTCCTCGTGGTATTATCCCCGGTAACCAAACTTGAGTGGTAAACTTGGTTAAACATTTTTCCTAAGGATGGACTAACCCCAGTTATTTATCTCATGCTTGATTATTCCTTTGTTATGATTTAAATTCTTGATCTACTAAGATATTAAGTTATGAAGCCCTTTATGTGATGTGGCTCAGACGTCCGACTGTGGCATGTTTGTTATTTACTTTCGATATAAGCCCTTTATGTGATGTCGCTCAGACGTCCGACTGTGGCATGTTTGTTATTTACTTTCGATATAAGCCCTTTATGCGATGTCGCTCAGACGTCCGACTGTGTTGCACTATCTTTTATTTTCTATTATAAGCCCTTTATGTGGTGTCGCCCTGACGCCCGACTGCGGCATTGTTATTCTTTCATTTTCCTCTCGAGGAGTCATTCAGACCCTCGTTTGGCACCCAGTATTTATTTTGGGATTTCGAGAGGACTACCGCCCGACTTCTCTTTTATTTCCCATGCATTATTGTCTCTATGTCTGAATGCACTTGTTAATCTGTTCATATGCTTCATGTTTACATTTGTTATATCTTATGTCCGAACTGTCTTGCGAGTACTTTCATAGTACTCACCTGGCTTGTTGATTTGGCCAGATGTTGACGAAGGCGATCTCATGGATGAAGAGTTTGATAGTGCGTCCGATGCCTAGAGGAGTCCCAGTCAGTCCTGTGCGATCCCGGATATTGGTCACTTGTATTATATACGCTTCCGCCACCCGCAATAAGTCTCCTCGAGCCTCACTCCGACGCTCGAAGAGTTGTAGTTTTCAGGAGTCATATCACCCACTTCGCGGTGATATTTCCACCACCGTTGTTATCGTGAGTTTGTAGTTATGCCACCCTATCCGCCGTTATGTTTTATCGGCGTTCATGTAATAAATTGTTGAGCAGTCTCTGCTCAACCTTGTATTATATTCAGTACTCCTGGTATTCTTCTTCTATGACCAAGATATTGTCTACCAGTGAGAAGGAATTCTTCTTTACTGGTCCGTAAAAGGGATTGGTCTCTCAATAAATATTTTATTGAAAAACCGGTCGTGACAGTTTGGTCACGGGATCATGCATTACGGTACGAGTAAAGTGACTTGCCGGTAACGAGATTGAACAAGGTATTGGGATACCAACGATCGAATCTCGGGCAAGTAACGTACTGATTGACAAAGGGAATTGTATACGGGACTGATTGAATCCTCGACATCGTGGTTCATCCGGTGAGATCATCGTGGAACATGTGGGAGCCAACATGGGTATCCAGATCCCGCTGTTGGTTATTGACCGGAGAGTCGTCTCGGTCATGTTTGCATGTCTCCCGAACCCGTAGGGTCTACACACTTAAGGTTCGGTGACGCTAGGGTTGTAGAGATATTAGTATGCGGAAATCCGAAAGTTCTTCGGAGTCCCGGATGAGATCCCGGACGTCACGAGGAGTTCCGGAATGGTCCGGAGGTAAAGAATTGTATATAGGAAGTCCAGTTTCGGCCACCGGGAATGTTTCGGGGGTCACCGGTATTTTACCGGGACCACCGGAAGGGTCCCGGGGCGTCCACCGGGTGGGGCCACCTATCCCGGAGGGCCCCATGGGCTGAAGTGGGAGGGAACCAGCCCCTGGTGGGCTGGTGCGCCCCCTTGGACCTCCCCCTGCGCCTAGGGTTGGAAACCCTAGGGGTGGGGGCGCCCCACTTGGCTTGGGGGGCAAGCCAACCCCTTGGCCGCCGCCCCCCTTGGAGATTGGATCTCCTAGGGCCGGCGCCCCCCAGGGGCCCTATATAAAGAGGGGGAGGGAGGGAATCCGCACCCAAGCCACTGGCGCCTCCCTCTCCCTCCCGTGACACCTCTCCCTCTCGCTGAGCTTGGCGAAGCCCTGCCGAGATCCCCGCTGCTTCCACCACCACGCCGTCATGCTGCTGGATCTCCATCAACCTCTCCCTCCCCTTGCTGGATCAAGAAGGAGGAGACGTCTTCCCCAACCATACGTGTGTTGAACACGGCGCTCGGTCATCGGTGATTTGGATCATGACGAGTACGACTCCATCAACCCCGTTCACTTGAACGCTTCCGCTCGCGATCTACAAGGGTATGTAGATGCACTCCTCTCTCTCGTTGCTAGATGACTCCATAGATTGATCTTGGTGATGCGTAGAATTTTTTTAATTTCTGCTACGATCCCCAACACCGGAGCCTCGTCGTCGTTGCCAACAGAGACGATCCACGACCGGCGGGGCCCTCGGGTCGGCGCTTCACCGAGCCACCACATGCTGGCGCTGGGTGGACCGGGGGAGCTGCGGCCACGGTGCACTCTCCTCCTCCTCGCCAGCCGCCGCGGGCGTCGGCCCGTCGTGACGACGCTTGTGATAACATCTCCATAGCGTCGTCCGACCCGCGGACCCTCCGCGACCAGCGCCAAGTTCTTCAGGAACGAGCTCACGAAAACGCTCGGACCAACATCGAGCGCCGGCGCGATACACGCCACCAGTCGGACAAGCGGGCGGGACCCGCTATGGACCACCTAGCACCGGGGGCTCCGGTGGCCTACCTTACGAGGTGGGCTCCCCGGCCTTTACCCGCGAGCTGCGGCAGTTCCAGTGGCCGTCCCACCGCACGTTCAAGCCCGACGTCGGCGAGATGTACACTGGCAAGACCCATCCGTCCGAGTTCCTCAGCATCTACACCATCGCGATGCAGGCTGCCAGAGCTCGCGACGACAAGGTGCTTGCCAATTGTTTCCCGCTGGCACTGAAGCCCAATGTTTTGTCTTGGTTGATGCACTTGCCAGCAGATTCCATTTCTTCTTGGTCGGATCTGTGCCATGAGTTCGTTGGCGCCTTCACAGGAGGCCACCAAGCTCATGGCCAGGCCAATGATCTGCATATCATTCCCCAGAAGGAAGGGGAAACCCTGCGCAAGTACATCCAGAGATTCAGCCGGGTGCAGTACAACATCCCGGACGTTCATCTTGCCGCTGTGATCAGCGCGTTCCATCAGAACATGCGCAACCGCAAGATGCGCGAAGAGTTGGCGATGACCAAGGTTTAGGATGTGGCTGAGCTCTATGTTCTGGCCAATACATGCGCCCGGGCTGAAGCGGGAAGGAAGTACCCCGGCGAAGACGCCGGTGCGGAAACCGACTCTACCGACGAAGACGCTGCCACCCCGATGAAGAAGGGTCGGCGTCGCAACAGGAAACGCAAGGGCAAGTCCGTACTTGCCGTCGAGGGGTCTGACTCTTGTGGGACTAACCCATGTATATGGATATCCTTGTGTGTACTTCACTCTATGTCTATGGATATCCTTGTTTGTACTTCACTCTATAGTCATCTTGTGTGTACTTCACTCTGTGTCTATGGATATCCTTGTTTGTCCCTTGTGGGACTAACCCATGTAGGTATTGAAAGTGCAACTCACTCCAACGGATTGCTCCAAATAATCTACAACAACATTGAGTATCCACATCTTCAACATCTACATGAAGTCATCATCAAAAAAATCCAAGGTTAGTTCATCCCTCTTAGGGGGGGATCACACATCTAGGGGGAGCTTTACTCTAAGAATTGAGCTAAAGCAACTCTAATGGTGTGAACAGAACAATGCTTTATGTGAAAGTGGTAACCCCACTTGTGCTTAAACGATGAGTATGACCTATGATCAAATGTTCTCATTTGACTCCTCAGTCAATTTACTCATATATAGATGACCTAGTCATCGTAAATTGATTGATAGATGCTAGAGTGTTTGTGCATGCTTTGCCACATATTTCATTTGCCATCTTATTGTGTGAGCATGTTGGTTGCATATTTTTCTCATTCGAGGACATCCATTTTGTTGCTTTGATTGTCTAGTCTTTTTCTTTTGCCAAATGGATGGACAAGAATGCCTAAGAACTTCCTCTAGCTATCTATGCATTTCTCTTCTCAAAATCTATTCATGCTACATCACAAAGTTTGATCAAGTCAGATTCGAACACTCTGGGTGAGGATCACTCAGAGCCACCGATTCGTCATAGAATTAAACTTCCAAAACCTCTTTGTGTATTTCGGTCTGACCGACTCATCCCTTTCGGTCATACCGAGTTCATTGAGTTGATCTAGGTTTTCAATCTCGGTGCAACCGATTTGAACAGTTCGGTCACACAGAGTTGCAGTAACTGTTTGCGATTCTGCATCTTGGTGCCACCGAGTCGTTCCACTCGGTCACACTGACAGGGTCAGGATATATATACCCACGGGTCAAATTTTGGAAATTCCTCCGAAACCCTTCGCCCGCGCATATCCTGATCTGTCGACTCGAGTCTCCGGATCGTTTCCTCATCGCCAGCAACCTCCTGCCGCTGGTCTCCGCCGCCGTCAACGGGAATCTTCACCGCCCTTGTCGCTGTAGCGAGCTCATCGCCAAGTTAGGGTATGAGTTCGATCCTTTGTGCTTTCTCACTCCGATTCTTAGCACAAAGACAATGCCATGATTCTTGCTACTTTTGAGATTAGTTTTGATTCAAAAATTTAGGGTTAGGTTTCCGCTGAACTCATCTCGGACCGACCGAGTTGTAGAAATCGGTCTCACCGATTTGGCCTAGGCCATTGCACTTGTAACATTCGGTCTGACCGAAACTTGCAAATCGGTGTGACCGAGTTCAATTCTCAGTGAAACCCTAGCAATCTCGGAGTCACCAAACTGTGTCTCGGTCCGACCGATATCACTAGTTCAGACTCTAATATTGCTTCGGTGTCACCGAGTTTAACAAATCGGTAGCTCCAAAATGCTTTCTGTAGAAAACTAACACTAAGTTTTTGACTCAATTGTTTTGCAAAATCTCTGCACTTTGTGATGCTCATCCACTCTATCTCAACTACATCTGTTCACAGGGTCAGCTTTTAGTTTGCAGTGTAAGCTATGTCAGATCAAAGTGACAGCCAGAACAAGTCTGAGGAGGAAGTTAACTTGACCGAGGGCACTAGTCCCTCTGGCAGCTATGATGAGTGTAGTAGAAGCACACCAAGAAACTTTCCCAAGGCAGCAACAAGGAGAAGGAAGAAGAGAAACTCAGATTCTGAGGATGAAGATTATGTTGCTGTTGAGGCAGAAGTCAACTCAAAGAAGAAGGTTGTCAAGAAAGAATTTGGCACAACAGCTTCAACTAAGCCTAGTCTGAACAAGAAGGCTCCTACCAAGAGAGTGCCAATGTTGTCGGCGTTCTGGGAACGGGGGTCCCCAGACTTGCCTGCCTGTGGCCCACGGCGTAGCTTTGCTAGCAGGCTTGTATGGACCATCTTCATTAGCGAGACATTCAGGACCCTCGCGAGGGGCCAAGCCTCGCGAGGCGAATGACGCAAGACCTCCTCAGGAGCGGCCTCACCAGGATGCCTCGCGAGGAGTGGAGATATCAAGGCAGGGCAAACCTCGCGAGGCTCTCGTGACGTAAGCCGTGACGATCAGGATCAGGCGGCCGCCAGGCGGGCGCCAGCGCACGCAGCGTCTTTGTTTCCTCTTCGGTACTAAGGAGGCAAGCGCAGGCGCGGAGTACCGAGGCATCAAGCAAAAGTTTCCATATTAGTGCAACGAGACCAATACCAGCGGGACGGCAGGACGAAGGTCACCATGGAGCCCAAGACGGCGTCACCACCAGAGCCTTTTGCAGGCGAAGACCGATTTTGTCAGGATAAACTGTACTAGCTGTCCCCTTTCAAATTGGCCGTTGTTGGCTCCCTTCCCACTCAATATTTGGGGAGAGGACCAGGGCCTATATAAGTAGAACTAGCCACCATAGTAGAGGCGACGAATCTGACCCTGAGCCAATCCTTAGCCACACACCGAGCACAACAACACCTCGACCTCAGGAGGCTGTTCTTCCCCTTGTACTGTTCATCATCAGCCCAAGAGGCAATCCACCACCACCACACTGGAGTAGGGTATTACACCACATCGGTGGCTCGAACCAGTATAAATCTTGTGTCTTTGTGTTGCGAGTTCGTCGAGTTCTTCCGCGAGATCTTAGCGAGCTAGGGCGTAGATTGGTAGGGAGAAAATCTCCGCGCGCACCCCAGTGTTCGAACCTTAAGGGTGTTGCCGGAACCCGAGATCCGACATTTGGCGCTCCAGGTAGGGGTGCGCCGTAGCTCCTCTCCACCGACCTACGCTCCGCCGCCACCGCACTTTGCCCTCATGGCAGGCGCCCCGCTACCGACTCCAACGGCCGGCACTGACGACGGGGCCAGGGGGCTCTGAGCCCTGGCCCCCGCCCTGCGGCAGGTGCGATGGCCACCCAAGTTTAGGCCGGAGATGCCGCCACACTACGACGGCGCGGTGGACCCGTCGGCTTTCCTGCTGGCATACGAGGAGGCCATCCTCGAGGCCGGGGCGACGACAAGGTCATGGCCAACTGGCTCCCCATGGACCTCGCCGGCGAGCCGCGCGCCTGGCTGCTCAACCTCCCTGGATCCATGGTGGCATCCTGGGAGGAACTCCGCGACCTCTTCACTGCACGCTACGCGGTACCGGCGCACCACGTAGTCGCGGCCCTGCTGGGCGGCTCTCAAGCACCGCCTTCGGATCGCCACGTCAAGCCGTTCCTCCGCCAGATTGGTGCCGCTTCCAAGCGCTCGGGGGCTCCGTCGGGTTGGGCTGCGCCAGAGGCCGACCTCACCTTCGGCTCAGAAGACCACCCCGACTCCACAGCCGGCTCGGGCATGCTCCCAATGCTATGCACGCCCACCATCTGCAACGTGGTTGTTACCAAGACCCTCATCGACAGCGGCGGCGGCCTCAACTTGTTCTCCGTGGAGGCCTTCAGCCTTCTTCATGTGCCACTCGAGCGGCTCAGCTTCAGCAAGCCTTTCTCAGGAGTTGGTGGTGGCACTGCCCGCCCCCTGGGGCAGATCCGCCTCCCCGTCACCGTCGGCACGCGTGACCACTACCGCACCGAGCTGGTCGACTTCGACATCGCCCGCATCGGCCTCCCGCACAACGCCATTCTCGGGTACCCAGCTCTGACCCAGTTCATGGCGGCGACTCATCCGGCCTACAACCTCATGAAGATGCCTGGAAGCAAAGGCGTCCTCACTGTCCAGGGGGACGCCAAGGAGGCCCTGGCGGCGCTCAAGCTCGCCCTCAAGTCCGCTGTGGCAGTGCAGCCTGCCGATGCGTGCACCTCCGAGCCCAGGGGAGCCGCACCGACCAAGAAGAAGCAGTTGTTCACACAAGACAAGGCGGAAACCAAGCAGGTGCCAGTCGACGAGGATGGGCCCTCACGAGCCACCTTTACCATAGGTGCCAGCCTCGACCCAAGCCAAGAGGAAGCGTTGGTGAAGTTCTTGCGCGCGAACAAGGATATATTCGCGTGGGAGCCCAATCAGCTGGTGGGAGTCCCGAGAGAGGTGATTCAGCATCATTTAAGGGTATGCCCCAATTTACGCCCTGTGAAGCAGCGGGCGAGACGGCAGTCCACTGAGAAGCAGGCCTTCATCGTCCAAGAGACCCGCAAGCTGGAGGCGGCGGGTGCCATTCGCGAGGTTCGGTATCCCGAATGGCTGGCGAACCCCATCGTAGTGCCGAAGAAAGGCGGGAAAGGAGCGAATGTGCGTCGACTTCACCAACCTCAACAAGGCCTGCCCCCAAGATCCGTTCCCGCTCCGACGCATCGATCAGATCGTCGACTCCACCACCGAGTGCGACCTGCTGTGCTTCCTGGATGCGTTCTCAGGGTATCACCAGATCAAGATGGCGGTAGAAGATGTGGAGAAGACAGCCTTCCTGGCCCCGTGTGGGGTGTACTGCTACACCTGCATGCCCTTCAGACTGCGCAACGTGGGTGCAACTTTTCAGTGACTGGTGCATATCGCCTTGGGGCGGCAGCTCGGGAGAAACACGGAGGCCTACGTCGACGACATTGTGGTGAAGTCTCGGGAGGCAAGGACCTTGATTCAAGACCTGGAGGAGACCTTCGCGAGCCTGCGCCAGGTGAACTTGCGGCTTAACCCGGAGAAGTGCGTGTTTGGTGTCCCATCGGGCAAGCTGTTGGGCTTCCTCATGTCCCACAGAGGGATCGAGGCGAACCCAGAGAAGATCAAGGCCATTGAGGACATGAGCCCACCACAAACCCTTAAGGAAATGCAGAAGCTGGCTGGT
Organism: Triticum aestivum; assembly: GCF_018294505.1. Taxonomy (NCBI): domain Eukaryota; kingdom Viridiplantae; phylum Streptophyta; class Magnoliopsida; order Poales; family Poaceae; genus Triticum; species Triticum aestivum. The sequence continues at coordinate 590,870,008 of NC_057799.1, read as the reverse complement.
CGGGTAACTGCGTTGGGAGGCTTCATCTCCAAGCTAGGAAAGCGCGCCCAACCCTTCTTCAAGATGAAGAAGAAGAAGGGCCCATTCGAGTGGACCCAGGAGGCCGACCGAGCTTTTCAAGACCTCAAGAGATACCTGACCAGCCCTCCGGTGATGGTGTCACCACGACCTCTCGAGCCCCTAGTACTCTACCTTGCCGCTACCCCGTACTCCGCCAGCGCAGCTCTGGTGGCAGTTCGGGAGGAGAACCAAGCCAAGGGCGTGTCGCGCCAAGCTACAGCTGAAGCAATGCAAGATCGGGAAGGCGCCGCAAGAGCCTTAGTAGCGTCAACAGAAGACCAAGCTCGGCAGGACAACATCACCGAGATTCCCGCAAGCAATCAGGCGTCAGGAGTCCCTCCATCTCAGGAGACGTCCCAACCTCCGCAAGACACGAGCCTCAATAGCGCGCCAGCCCTCGTCGAACACCCGGTGTATTTTGTCAGCCCAGTGTTGTGGGACGCGAGGGCGCGATATCCCATGCCCCAGACCTCCTCAGGAGCGGCCTCACCAGGCTGCCTCGCCAGGAGCGGAGATATCAAGGCAGGGCAAACCTCGCGAGGCTCTCATGATGTAAGCCGTGACGATCAGGATCAGGCGGGCGCCAGCATGCGCAGCGTCCTTGTTTCCTCTTCGGTGCTAAGGAGGCAAGCGCAGGCGCGGAGTACCGAGGCATCAAGCAAAGGTTTCCATATCAGTGCAATGAGACCAAGACCAGCGGGACGGCGGGACGGAGGTCACCATGGAGCACAAGACAGCGTCACCACCAGAGCCTTTTGCAGGCGAAGACCGCTTTTGTCAGGATAAGCTGTACTAGTTGTCCCCTTTCAAATTGGCCATTGTTGGCTCCCTTCCCGCTCAATATTTGGGGAGAGGACCAGGGCCTATATAAGTACAACTAGCCACCACAGTAGAGGCGACGAATCTGACCCTGAGCCAATCCTTAGCCACACACCGAGCAGAAGAACACCTCGACCTCACGAGGCTGTTCTTCCCCCTGTACTGTTCATCATCAGCCCAAGAGGCAATCCACCAGCACCACACTGGAGTAGGGTATTACACCACATCGGTGGCCCGAACCAATATAAATCTTGTGTCTTTGTGTTGCGAGTTCGTCGAGTTCGTCCGCGAGATCTTAGCGAGCTAGGGCGTAGATCGGTAGGGAGGAAATCTCTGCGCGCACCCCAGTGTTCGAACCTTAAGGGTTTTGCCGGAACCCGAGATCCAATAAATGTCCAAAGCCAGAGCCTCAACTCTTGAAGCCTCCAAATCAACTATTGGGGAGGCTGCTGGTGAGGGCAAGAAAAAGAAGGAAAGGAAGAGAGGGAGATGGTGCAAGCGTGTTGATCCCATGGCTGAATTTGAAAAGCACTCATCTGATGAGGAAGAAGATGAAGAAGAGGATGCTGCACCAGCTGTAGCGACCAGACCTCAAACAGTCTGATCTCTATGCATCAGTGTCATCCCTGGATCGGTAATGCTGACACGCACAGTACTTGAAGGATTTATAACAGAGTAGCAATCACACACTTATTACATCGAATGTCTCAAAGAGAACTTATTACAAATAATATGGCTTAAGGCCATCTAAATATGATAACAGCGGAAGGCTTGGAAGATAAAGTGAGTCCATCAACTCCAACGGCATCACTCAGTGAAAGACCACGACCTAAGGCACCTTACTTGTCGTCTGAAAAGTCTGCAACATGATACGTTGCAGCCCGAAAACGGGTCAGCACATGGAATATGCTGGCAATATAACACCAAAGAGTAATAAACAGAATAAAGCTATCACTACATGCATATATGGCTGATGGAGGCTGTATGGTTAATATGTTTTGCGAAAAGCCAAATTTTCCGTACAACAAAGGAATAAATTTTATTTAACTATCATGGTGGTTGTTAAACATTGAGAATGGTAAACCCCATCTCAATCCCAATTAAAAGTAATTAGTAACCCAATCAAATTTTATAATTAAGAGTGATGAGATCCACATGATAATCCAAGAACCAGATACTCAAGACGTCCATAACCGGGGACACGGCTAACCATGATTAGTTTGTACACTCTGTAGAGGTTTGCGCACTTTTCCCCACAAGACTCGATCTCCTCCATTGGATTTCTCGCACTACATCGTGTTTGAGAAACGGATGACCGAGACACAGTCTTTCAGAAGCGTTACCTCTTTACTCTGGGTAGATAGTACCACCTACATCCCCTACATCTGCTAGCCTACCACTAAAAGAGGTCACACAACATACTCAACTATGCCAGAGCCCATAATGGCTTGTGGCTGCACATGGAAGTTTCTAGCATGAATAATCTCATGATCCCTTTGAGCCTGGGTGGCAGTCCATAGGAGAATCACACGGTACCCCGGGATTTTTGAAAAAAATACGGGCAATCACTGGGTTCACTAGGTGCCTCCATCCACCCAGATGTGTATTAAAGTTGCCACCTTAAGTTAACCAATAATTAACAATACTCACATCTGTCATGAATACTCTCAAACCCAAACCACGTCTACGAGCATAGCATAGCAATATAAGGAACGTAGAAGTAACTCCCATAGGTTTGATAATAAACAAGTGAATAGGTACTACCTCATCTACTTCCCAAACCCACAAATGAAATTATACCCTAACCATGCAATTGTTTGTGGATTGATCTAATGCAATAAAACTGGGTAGTAAAGAGGTATGATCAAAGTGTTACTTGCCTTGCTGATGATCCGTGAAACCTAGAGACTCGTAGTAGCACGCTTCGCACTCCGGGTACTCTATCGCAAACAAACAAGCATCCAACAAGCAATCAAGCAACAATGCACGGGTAAAACTCAAATAAGAGATCTAACCAGAAAGTACAACTTAAGAACTCCGGTTTGCAAAAAGAATCAAATCAAACGAAACAACAAGACTCAAACTGCGAAAGAAACCAGCTTCGTTTGCTAATCTAGACTAAAGTCAATTTTTATAGTGGCAAAAACTTGTTTAAGTAGGTTAAACAGAAAGAGGGTTTCGAGACAAAACTCTAGGCGCGTGAATCGCCTGATTCCGATAAATGAGCGAAAAGTTAAACTAAAACGAAAATCGGATCAGAAATCACGATCGAAATAATCGCGGAAAAATCCGAGAAAAAGAAAAACTGACGAACAGACTAACGAACGAACGTTCGTTATCTGCAGCTAACGGGCAAAAACCGTTCGTTAAAACGAACGTACGGACGAACGTCCGCTAAATAAGTAAACCGAAAAAAACTGAACCGAAACAAAAAAAACGGATCTAGGGTTTAAAAAAAAGATCGGTTTTCTCGCAAAAACCGAGGCGGTGGCGGCTACCTCCGGCGAGGTCGGGCGGAGTGGCAGCGGCGGCGGGCGGCTCCTCCGGCGGTGGCGGGGCTTGAGACAGGCGGCGGCGGCGAGCCGGCGGCGTGCGGCAATGATGTCGCGGGCGGCAGCGTGGCGAGGCGGCAGCGGATAGGGGCGGGCTAGGGTTTGCGGGTGGGCTGTGGCGGCGGCTGGGCCTCGTGGCTTATAAAGCCCCCCCGGGCGGATACGGCCCAAGGTCGGTTTCCTCTTCTTCTTTTTCTAAATTATTTCACGCAGAAAAACAAATGAAAGAAATACTAAACAGACTCCAAAAATCCTGAAATAAATTTTCCCCGTCCTCTAAAAATCTACCGGACAAGGTGAACATTTATTTGGGACTCTAACGAAAATTTTAAAAACGCATATTTTTCCTAATTCAAATAAAATAGCGATAAAACTCCGAATAAAAATCTTATTTGATTTTAATATTAAATCTCCAATACTTCTTTATTTTGAGGAAGTCATTTTATCCTCTATCTTTTTATTTTTATAAAAGAAATATTTGAAGAGGAAATAATTAAAATCAAACGATCCTCTTTTCAAAATTTGAGAAAAACTCAAATATGAAAATAACGGAATTCCCAACTCTCTCTGTGGGTACTTGAGTTGGGTAGAATTTCTAGGATCAAGCCAAAATGCAATAAAATATGATATCCAATGATGATCTAATGTATAACATTCCATATTGAAAATTTGGGATGTTACAAACCTACCCCCCTTAAGATGAATCTCGCCCTCGAGATTCAGGTTGGCTAGAAAATAGGTGAGGGTGATCCTTCCGTAGGCCTTCCTCTCGTTCCCAGGTGGCTTCATCTTCGGTATGGTGACTCCACTAAACTTTGCAGAACTTGATTACTTTGCTGCGTTTAACTCGGCTGGCAAACTCGAGTATCTTGACTGGTTTCTCCTCATATGTCAAGTCACTATCCAACTGTATCGCTTCCAGTGGTACTGTATCTCTCAGAGGGATATCAGCCATCTCTGCATGGCACTTCTTCAACTGAGAAACATGGAACACGTCGTGAACTCCTGACAATCCTTCAGGCAATTCCAACTTGTAAGCAACTTCTCCCATACATCCCAAAACTTGGTATGGTCCCACAAAATGTGGTGCTAACTTTCCCTTAACTCCAAAACGCTTCACTCCTCGGAGTGGTGATACACGAAGATACACTCTATCTCCAACTTCGTAAACTGTCTCCTTGCGTTTAGAATCCGCATAACTCTTCTGCCTGGACTGGGCTACCTTGAGTCTATCACGAATCAGCTTAACCTTCTCTTCAGATTCTTTAATCAAATCTGGTCCAAACAACTGTCAGTCTCCAACTTCGTCCCACAACAACGGAGTTCTGCATCTCCTTCCGTACAGTGCTTCGAAAGGGGGCATCTTCAAACTGGCTTGATAGCTGTTGTTGTAAGAGAACTCTGCATACGGAAAATTATCGTCCCAACTAGACCCATAGTCTAGCGCACAAGCTCTCAACATGTCCTGCAGAATCTGGTTGACTCTCTCAGTTTGTCCATCTGTCTGCGGGTGAAAAGTTGTACTGAACTCTAGCCTGGTTCCCAAAGTTTCATGCAACTGATTCCAAAACTTTGAGGTGAACTGGGTTCCTCTATCTGATACAATGGTCCTCGGAACTCCATGCAGACATACGATCCTGGTCATGTATATCTTTGCCAATTTTGCACTGGTGTAAGTGGTCTTCACTGGGATGAAATGAGCTACCTTCGTCAAACAATCGACTACAACCCATATCGAGTCATAGCCCGAACGAGTCCTGGGTAATCCCGTGATAAAGTCCATGCCTAGTTTATCCCACTTCCATTCGGGTATCGGCAATGGCTGTAGCAATCCTGCTGGCTTCTGATGTTCTGCCTTCACTCTCTGACATACATCACAAACTGCTACATACTCCGCTATATCCTTCTTCATTCCGGTCCACCAGAAACTATCCTTCAAATCCAGGTACATCTTGGTATTTCCTGGGTGAATCGAATATGGCGAATCATGGGCCTCCTGCAAAATCAGCTTCCTGATCTCCTGATCATTTGGCACATATACGCAGTCCTTAAACCATAAGGTATCATGCTCATCCTCACAAAATCCTTTAGCCTTTCCTGTACTCATCCTTTCCTTTATTTCGGCTATCTCCTTGTCCGTCTTCTGAGCTTCTCTGATCTTATCCATCAAAGTAGATTGAATCTCCAAAGCTGCTACATAACCTCTCGGAACAATTTCCAAACATAGCTCGCGAAGGTCATCTGCCAACTCCTTGGGTAATTCTTCGGTCATGAGTGTATTGACATGACTTTTGTGGCTCAACGCATCGGCTACTATGTTAGCCTTTCCGGGATGATAATGCAACCTCATATCATAATCCTTAATGAGTTCTAACCATCTCCTCTGCCTGAGATTCAACTCCTTCTGCGTGAAAATATACTTCAAACTCTTGTGATCTGTGTATACCTCACAATGGTTTCCGATGAGAAAATGTCTCCAAGTCTTCAACGCATGCACTACGGCTGCTAACTCCAAATCATGGGTAGCATAATTTAACTCATGGGGTTTAAGCTGTCATGAGGCATATGAAACAACTCTTCCCTCCTGCATAAGTACGGCTCCAAGTCCTCGACGAGAAGCGTCGCAATACACTTCGTAATCCTTGCGTTGATCTGGCAGAATCAACACTGGTGATGTAACCAAGCGTTTCTTCAACTCCTCAAAACTGGCCTAACATTCGTCAGTCCATTTGAACTTGGTAACCTTCTTCATCAACTCCATCATGGGCTTCGCAATCTTTGACAAATTTTCAATGAACCTCCGGTAGTATCCTGCGAGTCCAAGAAAACTCCGAATCTCTCCGACTGACTTGGGTGACTCCCAATTTGTCACAGTGACAACTTTGGTGGGGTCTACTGCTATTCCTTCTCCGGATATAACATGTCCAAGGAATCCAACTTCCTTCAAGCAAAACTCACACTTGCTGAACTTGGCGTATAGCTGATGTTCCCTGAGCTTCCCAAGTACCAAACGCAAATGCTCTTTATGTTATTCTTCATTCTTTGAGTAGACCAGAATATCATCAATGAACACCACAACGAACTTATCCAAAAACTCCATAAACACCTTGTTCATCATGTTCATAAAATAGGCAGGTGCGTTAGTCAGGCCAAACGACATAATGGTATACTCATATAGCCCGTACCTCGTGGTAAAAGTTGTCTTAGGTATGTCCTGCTCTCGAATCTTTAGCTGGTGGTACCCTGATCGCAGATCGATCTTGGAAAACACCTTAGCTCCTTGCAGCTGGTCAAACAAATCATTGATCATCGGCAGTGGGTATTTGTTCTTGATCGTCACCTCATTCAATCCTCGATAATCAACAACCATCCTTAACGATCCATCCTTCTTCTCCACTAGAAGTACTGGGGATCCCCAAGGTGACGAACTTGGGCGAATATAACCTTTATCCAGTAACTCCTTAATCTGCTTCTTAATTTCCTCCAAATCCTTTGCGGGCATTCTGTACGGTCTCTTAGATACTGGCCCTGTGCCTGGCAAAATCTCAATCAAAACTCAATGTCTCTATCCGGTGGCATGCCTGGCAACTCTCCTGGAAATACATCCGGAAAATCCTTCACCACTGGTACTTCCTCCTGTACAACTCCTGATAAGGAATTCACTTGAGTCCTATTCGGCATATGCCGGGATACATACTAGCTTGATCCTTCTTCCTTCTGGGGTGGTGAGCAAAATCGACTTACTGGCGCAGTCAATGTTCCCTCCATACTTCGATAACCAATCCATGCCTAATATCACATCCAGTCCTTGTGACTCCAATACTATTAGGTCTGAGGGGAACAGGTTGTTACCAATCCTTAATGGTAACCGATCACACCATAGGCTAGCCATATACTCTGCTCCTGGCGAGGTTTCTAACATGGGTGACCTAATGGCTTGGGTTGGCAGTTTAAACTTATCCACAAATCCCCTTGATATGTATGAATGCGGTGCACCAGTATCAAAAAGTATGACTGCAGTAAATGACTTAACCAAAAACTTACCTATTACTGCATCTGGTTGGGGTTCAACCTCCTCCACGCTAACGTGGTTCACTTGTCCCCTGGTGAAAGGGTTGGGCTTCTTCCCAGAGCTTCCATTGTTGTTTCCATTCTTAGCTTCAGGACATTCATTGGCGTAATGTCCAGTCTTCTGGCACTTGTAGCAAGTCACGTGGCTTAGATCTTTCTTGGAGGGTGTTGCCAGGTTGGAACGGTTCTGTCCGTTGCTTCCTCCATTACCATTCCCGTTCTTGGCGCCACTATGGTTATGCGAACTCCCTCCAGTGTGATTGTGACTTCCATGGTTATGGACAAGTCCTCCAGAGTTCTGGGTGAAACGGGGCCTCTGATGAGCTCCAGAATTATACTTCCCTTGTCCATACTTCCTCTTGCGGTTGTCAATCTGCTGTTGCTTCCCTTCAATCATGAGAGCTCTGTCTACCAACTCCTGGTAGTTATTGAAATTTTCCACCATCAACTGCATGCTCAGCTCATCATTCAGTCCTTCCAGAAACTTCTCCCGCTTAGCTGCATCTGTAGCGACGTCATCTGGGGCATAACATGCTAGCTTACTAAAGTCATCCACATACTGGCCAACGGTGCGTCCTCCTTGGCGTAAGTTGCGAAACTCATGCTTCTTCATGGCCATAGCTCCTGTTGATACATGGGCAGTGCGAAAAGCCTGCTGAAACTGATCCCATGTCACAGTGTCGATGGGGTAAGTGACTATGAAATTCTCCCACCATGATGCCGCGGGTCCATCAAGCTGATGTGCGGCAAAATGCACTCTCTCCGCATCTGTGCATCCTGCAGTAGTCAACTCCCTTTAAATCTTGCGGAGCAATCATCTGCAACAATCGGCTCGGTGCTACTGGAGAACACCGGCGGATTCATCCTAAGAAAACGGGCTAAGTGATCAACTGGTGGTGGTGGGTTGTTGTTGTTATTGTTCCCCTGGTTCTGATTCTGGACTAGTATCTGCATCAATGCATTCTGCTGCTGGATCAACTGAGTGAGCTCCGGTGGGAAAGCAAATCCATTGTCGCGTCTCGGAGGCATCTGTTGGGTTTAGAAAAGGTGAGAAAACAGAGTAGAATGAGGTCTAGGGGCAAAACACCACCCATATGCACATGAGATAAACACAAACATGTCACTCAATCAATCAAGCAAGGGCATACAATCGGTCTAAAAACTATTGTTACAAAAGTGCTCGGACTATACTATATACATGGTGGAATTCTACTACGGATTTGGTGGTCAACTAGAAAAATTTATCGGTCGAAGACTCCATGATATCTGCTCCTGCTTCATCAACATTGTCATCATCGCTATCATTGGGATCCGAGTCGGTGTCATCGATGATGATGTAGCTCTCCGGGCTAGTGGAACTGTCGTCTTCTCCTCTTGGCGCGGGGTCTCCCATGAATACTCCTAGCTTCCTTGTCAGGTCGTCATTCTTCTCCACTAGTACGACGATTTCCTCCATATAATCCTCGCTAGTAGCCTTGAGTTCTTCCTCCAGTTCCGTGATCCTTGTCATTGCCTGCTTCAAATCTGTCATGCCTGCGCACATCTGGTTCTCCTGGCGTCGAATGTGTTGGTTTAACTCCTGGATGAAAGCTGCAATCGATCTATCCTTCCTGGTGCTGATCATCTCCCATTGCTCATCTCGGCGCCCACAAATCTGGTAGATAGTATCCTTGAGATCATTGTGGTAAACTTCTCCAATGCGCCCCATGGTAATGTGGGCTGCCATACTCTTTCCTAGACTCCATATTGGTGCATCAAAGGAAAACTCTATGGGCTCAGTGACTGGTGTAAACGTCCTTCCTGGAACTTGAACTTGAATCATCCAGCGCTCCTCTTCTGGTAAGGTGGCGTTGTAAGTCCCTGTGAAGCTTGGTATTCCAATGTTCAGGTATCTAGTGACTTCCTTCAAGTGACGTCCAAAAGGGGTGTCTTCATTCGGTTGCGTGAACTTGATCCTTGCATCCGCCATCCTAAAGAGTAGAAAATGGGGAGAAGTTAGAAATGAGAAGAGAGTAGTGATCTAGGGCTTTAGCTTAGTGGTCGTGTCCTACAGTCAACGTGTGCTCTGATACCATCTTGTAGCGACCAGACCTCAAACAGTCTGATCTCTGTGCATCAGTGTCATCCCTGGATCGGTAATGCTGACACGCACAGTACTTGAAGGATTTATAACAGAGTAGCAATCACACACTTATTACATCGAATGTCTCAAAGAGAACTTATTACAAATAATATGGCTTAAGGCCATCTAAATATGATAACAACGGAAGGCTTGGAAGATAAAGTGAGTCCATCAACTCCAACGGCATCACTGAGTGAAAGACCACGACCTAAGGCACCTTACTCGTCGTCTGAAAAGTCCGCAACATGATACGTTGCAGCCCGAAAACGGGTCAGCACATGGAATATGATGGCAATATAACACCAAAGAGTAATAAACAGAATAAAGCTATCACTACATGCATATATGGCTGATGGAGGCTGTATGGTGAATATGTTTTGCGAAAAGCCAATTTTTCCCAGAACAAAGGAATAAATTTTATTTAACTATCATAGTGGTTGTTAAACATTGAGAATGGTAAACCCCATCTCAATCCCAATTAAAAGTAATTAATAACCCAATCAAATTTTATAATTAAGAGTGATGAGATCCACATGATAATCCAAGAACCAGATACTCAAGACGTCCATAACCGGGGACACGGCTAAGCATGATTAGTTTGTACACTCTGCAGAGGTTTGCGCACTTTTCCCCACAAGACTCGATCTCCTCCGTTGGATTTCTCGCACTACATGGTGTTTGAGAAACGGATGACCGAGACACAGTCTTTCAGAAGCGTTAACTCTTTACTCTGGGTAGACAGTACCACCTACATCCCCTACATCTGCTAGCCTACCACTAAAAGAGGTCACGCAACATACTCAACTATGCCAGAGCCCATAATGGCTTGTGGCTGCACACGGAAGTTTCTAGCATGAATAATCTCATGATCCCTTTCAGCCTGGGTGGCAGTCCATAGGAGAATCACACGGTACCCCGGGATTTCCAAAAAAAATATAGGCAATCACTGGGTTCCCTAGGTGCCTCAATCCACCCAGATGTGTATTAAAGTTGCCACCTTAAGTTAACCAATAATTAACAATACTCACATCTGTCATGAATACTCTCAAACCCAAACCACGTCTACGAGCATAGCATAACAATATAAGCAACGTAGAAGTAACTCCCATAGGTTTGATAATAAACAAGTGAATAGGTACTACCTCATCTACTTCCCAAACCGACAAATTAAATTAGACCCTCACCATGCAATTGCTTGTGGATTGATATAATGCAATAAAACTGGGTAGTAAAGAGGTATGATCAAAGTGTTACTTGCCTTGCTGATGATCCGTGAAACCTAGAGACTCGTAGTAGCACGCTTCACACTCCGGGTACTCTATCGCAAACAAACAAGCATCCAACAAGCAATCAAGCAACAATGCATGGGTAAAACTCAAATAAGAGATCTAACCAGAAAGTTCAACTTAAGAACTCCGGTTTACAAAAAGAATCAAATCAAACGAAACAACGAGACTCAAACTGCGAAAGAAACAAGCTTCGTTTGCTAATCTGGACTAAAGTCAATTTTTATAGTGGCAAAAACTTGTTTAAGTAGGTTAAACAGAAAGAGGGTTTCGAGATGAAACTCTAAGCGCTTGAATCACCCGATTTTGATAAACGAGCAAAAAGTTAAACTAAAACGAAAATCGGGTCAGAAATCATGATCGAAATAATCGCGGAAAAATCCGAGAAGAAATACTGACGAACAGACTAACGAACGAACGTTCGTTATCTGCGGCTAACGGGCGAAAACCGTTCATTAAAACGAACGTACGGACGAATGTCCGCTAAATAACTAAACCGAAAAAAACGAACCGAAACTAAAAAAAGGATCTAGGGTTTTAAAAAAACGATCGGTTTTCTCGCGAAAACCGAGGCGGCGGCGGCTACCTCCGGCGGGGTCGGGTGGAACGGCGGTGGCGGCGGGGCTCGGGACGGGCGGCGGCGGCGAGGCGGCGGCGTGCGGCAATGGCTGCGCGG